>NC_069500.1:307179738-307479738 GCF_027579735.1 Bombina bombina | reverse complement strand
AAAATACCGCCCTCTGCCTCCTCTATGTTGCACTAAAGTGCAGACTTTCTGTAGAGTGGAAGTCCCCACTCCCTCTGATCCCTCCCATGCCGCTATGCCCTCTACATCGATTACCAAAAAAAAAAAAAAAAAAAAGGGTGATTGCACGATGCCTCAACATCGAGGCATAGCTGCAATACCCTGAGAGCATCTGGAAGCTATCACGATCGATTCCAGTGCTTGAATCCCCAGAGGACATGCCAGGCACGTCCTTGGTCATTAATGGACACCCAATGCAGGACGTGCCAGACACGTCCTCGGTCGCAGAGGGGTTAATATACTTTTTACCTCCGATTACATTGTAGCTAAGTCTGTGGAAGACCTGAACTAGCTCTGTCTGGCTGTGAAAATGGTCAAATGCACTGAGCCTACCTAGGTTTAGCTTTCAACTAAGAATACCAAGGAAAGAAAGCAAATTTGATAAAAAAAAAAAAAAAAATTGGTAATGTTATATTGCATGCCCTATCTGAGAAAAAAAATATATAAATATTAATTCTCTATAGCAATAAACGTCACCAAGCCGGATTTCCCGCACGGCTATTAGCTTAGAGGTGGAAACGTCAAATAGCGGTTCTACAGTGGCCTACCTTAGCAGCTGAGTGCAGTGGCTGCTGCAAACTAAAATAAAGGAGCTTTCCGAATGAAGTATTTTATACTTCAAGAATGAAAGACCCCTATATTTGTTCCGATGGTAAATCCTAAAGAGTTTCACAAACACTAGGATTTACCATCACTTTAAGAACCCAGTAGAGATACTGTTTGGGACTTGCAGAGCACTATGGAAAACTAGGTTCAGCAGTGCTAGTTGCATAACTCAGATGTGGTCCGTTTTGGACCTGCAGTGGTCTGAAAGTTCTGAACAGTATTTCTACCATGTGCTTAACCCCTTTGCAGGGGGCAAGTCTTAATGACATGCTCCAACATAGTCAGACACAGGTATTTGTATATAGATATATGGTGAATAACCCAAAACATTCCAGGGTTTGTCAATCCCTGCACTAATTCAAGAGGGAGCAGTTACAAAAACACAGAAATAAAAATTGTAAAAGCAGAAATATTTAAAAGAAAGTATTTTTGTTACCATTAGTATATAATGTTAAGTTCTAAACGGGTTTAATTTACCATCCATTTAAACAAGGTCTTGACTAACCCAGAAAGTTACTGGCTCCTAGATTTTTACCCCAGTTCCTAACATTTTGCGTTATTTTCCATATATCTAGATAGAAATACCACTGCCTGGCCACTGAATTTTTAAAGAGATTTATCAACCCCTGCGCTGAATGGAAGGACCCCCACATTTAAAATTAGGGCTCTTCTATGTATATGGCGAGGAGTTTATTCAAACTTTTTCATTGTCAGTCTTCAGTAATAGGACCTGTGCAGTGCGTAATGTCACAAGTACTCATTTGTCTAGGTGGTAAAAGGCAAACCCAGCGGCAATGATTCTTTTTTGCATGTGTCCTACAGTTCTCAAGTCAAAGCCAACTGGGAACATGACTTACTGCCCCACTGTACGTCAAACAGATGCCCACCATGACAGCCATAGAAGTTATCCTCAGCGAGCAATCAGTTTAAAAAAAAAAAAAAAAAAAAAACATTTTTGCATGAAAAGGGGCAAAACTGAATTGCGCATTTATAATATGTATGGTATAGTTCGTTCAGTGTCCCGGTAATCACACACCCACTTTCATAAATATGCCTTATTTTTTACCTACAGATCTTTAAAAAAAATAAATAAATAAGAAATTGAGGTATCATTGTAAAGTCAGTAAGACAACCGACAGTTGAAAGCACAGGATCCACAACATCAAATTTTTAACGGTTACCTGGGAAAGTATTTGTACATTTCTAGAATATAAATATTTATACCCAGGTAGCTGTGGTGACAAGAAATAGTAATCAGACAACCAGGAAAGTGTTTAAAGGGACTTCAGTTCTAAAATGATTGTTCTTAGTGTGAGGTAGCACAGCTAATATATGTTATTGCACTTGTGACAAACGTTAATGTGTTTTTTAGGACTGACTTATTACCACAGACGATGTCTGATCACCAACACAGATGCACTACACTGTTATAGTATTGTATCAATCCAGAGAGTTCTTCGCATAATTTGTTATAAATTATAACATTGGATATGTAGTGATCAGTGGTATGCTATATATTATATATCTATAGTCACATGCATTTGTATTTTTCACCTAACAGGTTTACAAGCACAGGGACGGACTAGCAATGGTATTCTGTATGTCAACTAGACAAAAGTCAGTTTTGAGGACGAGACAAAGTGGCACACCATCCCTAAGCACTTGGCAATTTTTAAAATAGTTGAATCTTTTGCAATCATGTAGCCAGTCCTGGGAAAGTAGCAATTCTTTGCATGTGTTCTACTCTGCAGGAAAGGGGCATAATATCCATAAAAGTATAAAGCCTTCTTTAACCAGTCATTGCAAATTACTAGGGTTGCAGAGATACCATTTTTTTATGACAGAGTACAAGTACCGATACATGTTTTCAAATACTCGCCGATACCAATTACCAATACTTTTTTTTTTTTTTTTTTTTTGTGACAGTTTACAAAGCACAATACAGACTTATTATTTAAGATTTATTATTATAATAAAGGACTATAATTCAAAAGACATTATGAAATAATAAGTTTTATTTGTCAAAGTTCACTGAACATGTTTATAAATAAAAAATATTACAATAAAATATTAAATTTAAAGGGGTGATACAATTGGCTTGTAGGGCTGTTATATAACATCAATCTGACATTTGTATGGAGGTTCGATTCTAAGTTGAACAGCCTTTATCTTTCCACACTACTGCATGGGACAGAAAGATATTTTTGGGTTATTTTAGCCAGAGCTGGCAATCTGTTTATTAACTGCCCAGTACTTCAGGGGTTTGTCTGAACGAGGTACAGACAGTGATCTCTCCTACAATATTACAAATAACTGCAATGTGTATTGGCAGAACAGTAGTAAACAATTTTTAGTTTAGTCTCCACTCCAGTTTAAAATGAAATGGGAACGTGCAGTTTGAAAAAACGCCAAGAGATAGTATATGGGTAGGAAGTGGAGGTATCTGTTTAAGTATCTGTGCATTTGCACGAGTACAAGTACTCATGCAAATACTTGGTATCGGTACCGATACTAGTATCGGTGCAACCCTACAAATTACCATATAGACAAATACAACAGGTGTGTTTGATGGATGACATTCTACTAATTTTAGAAAAAGCTAACAATTTATATTAAATTGGACAATAGGATAGAATAAGAGGGGTGTGTCCTGCTCAGTCAACGAGCTTCCATTTCAGACATGTACTTTAGGAACTTTTGAATAAAATAGCAACATGACAGATGGAATAAACCCAAATAATTGAAATTACACATGTATGCCAACATGTCATACATCAGTCAAGTCCTTGCTTACTAGCGAGGTAAGGGAAAAAAAAAAAAAAAAGGAAAAAAATAAATAAAAAAAAGGGGGGGGGAGGCACTTTTATACAAGGAGAAAAATTAGACACAAAGTGCATTGATCATTAAGAACAGGTGTGAGGTCCAGAAGTTGGGTTTCAAGTCGCCAAAAGGCTAACAAACTGATCCTCATTAACAGATGTATAATGCAAATGTCTAGTTACTATCCCTTTAACCCCCAGGGTCAACTAGGTCATATTAAAACAAGGACACATTCATAACACTGCTTGTCAAATGCAGAAGCTTGGCTACAACTATACTTTAGCAGAAAATGATTTATATGGAGAAAAAAAATTCTGCAAACTTTGTAAATCAATGTAGTAGGACCCACTGAGATCCACAATTGCATTAAAGGGACAGTTTACTCAAAAATGTTCTCCCCTTTAATTTGTTCCCAATGATCCACTTTACCTGCTGGAGTGTATTAAATTGTTTACAAGTATATCCCTTACCCTTATATTGGCATTTGAAATAGATTTAGCCTGTGGTATCCTCACCCATCCTGAAAGTTTTTGGCCTTAAAGGGCCATAATACCCAAATGTTTAAACACTTGAAAGTGATGCAGTATAGCTGTAAAAAGCTGACTAGAAAATATCACCTGAACATCTGTATGTAAAAAAGAAAGATATTTTACCCCAAAAGTTTCTAAGTAGCCACATCCCATTGTAAAGGACTCCTAAGCAACAAATCAGTATGTCTGTCCCGGGACAGCGGAAGGAGCGAGCTTACGAGCACTCATATTATTTCCCTATTCAGCTTAAGGAAGTTTACAATGAAATCTCATGAGAGTTAAGTCAAATCTCATCAGATCACAGTAAAAGTTCATGACCTCAGCACTGCTGATGCTGATTGGCTGCTGTTCCTTTCTTCATTTTTTTACCTGCAGCTGAGCAGCAATAGAGTATAACTTTTTACACAGAACTTACTCTGCTGAGCTGAGGAAATTGTGAGGTAAAATATCTTCCTTTTTACATAGAGATGCTCAGGTGATATTATCCTGTCAGCTTTTTACAGTTATACTGCATCAGTTTCAAGCGATTTAGCATATGAGTATTATGTCCCATTAAAGGGACAGTATACACTCATTTTCATATAACTGCATGTAATAGACACTACTATATAGAATAAGAAGGAAATACCAATATAAAAATCCAGTATAAAACGGTTTAAAAAAAAAAAAAAAAATTACTTAGAAGCTCAGTTAAAGGGACATTATACTCATGCTAAATCACTCGAAACTGATGCAGTATAACTAAAAAGCTGACAGGAAAATATCACCTGAGCATCTATGTAAAAAAGGAAGATATTTTACCTCACAATCTCCTCAGCTCAGCAAGTTCTGTGTAAAAAGTTATACTCGGCTGCAGGTAAAAAAAAAAAAATTAAAAAAAATGAAGAAATGAACAGCAGCCAATCAGCATCAGCAGTGCTGATGTCATGAACTCTTACTGTGATCTCATGAGATTTCACTTAACTCTCATGAGATTTCATAGTAAGCTTCCTTTACCTGATTGGTGAAATAATATGAGAGTGCACGATGCTAGTCCCTTCAGATGTCCCAGGACAAACACTAAAATGCTGCTTAGAAATCCTTTACAATGGGAGGTGGCTACTGAGGAACTTTTGAGGTAAAATATCTTTCTTTTTTTCATAGAGATGTTCAGGTGATATTTTCTAATCAGCTTTTTACAGCTATGCTGCATCACTTTCAAGTGTTTAAACATTTGGGTATTATGGCCCTTTAAGCTCTGTTGAAAAAGGTAGCTGGAAAGCCCAATGCAAGTGGGAAATAAAACACTCCCCCCTCCTTTTGCATATGAAAAGACCCTTTACACAAACAGGAGCAAGCTGGAGAAGGTAGCCGACAGTATTCACATAAAACTTTGGGGCTTGGTTAGGAGTCTGAAAATCAGAGCAATGTTATTTACAGCAAGTAGAAGAAATTACACTCCCAGTGGGTTATGGAGAGATAAGGTAATAATGTAAATGTTCCATTGTTTTCTCCAAGTATTGGTGATTGGTTTATGGACAGATATAAGATAAATTAGCATGTATATGTACACAAGGTGATAATGTAATGAGATCTGATTATACCTACAAGCTCAACCCATTTTATTAAGTTGTGGCTTCAAAACACAAAGTCATAAAATTCATATAATCAAATCTCACTGTTTTTACCAGCTGCAGAGTAAAAAAAATGTCATTGGAAACACATGAACGGAAAAACTATTTTATAGTATACTGTCCCTTTAAAAAAAAGGGACAGTCAAACAAACAAACGAAACTTTAATGATTTAAATAGGGCATGTAATTTTAAACAACTTTCCAATTTACTTTTATCACTAATTTTGCTTTGTTCTCTTGGTATTCTTAGTTGAAAGCTAAACCTAGGAAGGCTCATATGATAATTTCTAAGCCCTTGAAGGCCGCCTCATCACATGCTTTTTGAATTTTTCACAACAGGGGAGAGCTAGTTCATGTAAACCTAATAGATAACATTGTTATCACGCATGTGGATTGTGACAAAAACTGCACTAATTGTCTAAAATGAAAGTTAATAGTCATGTGATCAGGGGGCTGTCAGAAGATGCTTAGATACAAGTTAATAACAAAGGTAAAAAGTATTACTATAACAGTGTTGGTTATGCAAAACTGGGGAATGGGTAATAAAGGGATTATCTATCTTTTAAAACAACAAATTCTAGTGTTGACTGTCCCTTTAAGTGACAGTCTGTAAAATGTTTTAAATGGCTCAAAACATACTGCTGCTTTAAAGTGCGAGTTTTCACACTGATAAATCAGTTTCCTTTTCCCCAAAGCAAAACTTGAAATCCAACTTATGGATCGCTCCCATTTTTAAAAATACAGTCATGGCTCTAAAACCTCTCCTACCATACATGTCCTATTACCTAGTGTGACCATATTGCCGCTTTAAAAAGGGATGCATGAAATACAAATGTCAGGGCTGTTTAAAGAAATGTTATGTATAAGAACCCCGACATATGTATTTTTCATATGTGTCCATTTTTAAAGCGGCAATATGGTCCACCCCTAACTATAGCAGTACTTTTGCACAAGTTTGTAAGTGCTTTCAAAAAAGTCTCTTGCTTTCAAATTCCTGACACCTTAAAAAAAAAATTTTTTTAATTAAACACAAATTTCAGGTTTTATCACCTCCAACAATATTTAAAAACGTAACCTACAAAATTCAGCTTAAAGATTTTGCAGATAAATACTTTTAAAGCTTTTATAAATGCTTTGGACATAAAGAAGAGTGAGACGTCACCACTATCGAATCCATCAGCAAAAAAAATAAAAACATACCCTCTATTTGCATATCCTTCAATTTACAAAATCACACAGGAGGGCTAGGTGAGCTAATCACAGCACTCCCATTTCCTGCCTTGGAATGAATACACAAATTTGCAGACCATCTACTATATGCATCATAATTCAAGCAAGGGTAGGTGAAAAAAGAAAGCTCAATTTATCTCAAAACTAAATGGATTGCATTTTTGAAGATGCAAAGTTTTTTTTTTTTTATAAACTTAAAAAAAAAAAAACACACGACACACATAAACCTAAAATATTTTAGTACATTTCATTTTCATATACCAGTACAAAGATTTTCAAAGTTTACAACATAAATTAGGACTTCAGATGAACAAATTGTAAGAAAAGGTAGCGCACAACGCATCGTAAAGTGATTAGAAACCACTCAGACACTGAACCCAAATAGCTTAGCACTCAAAGGGTTAAATACAAAGAATAACATTGTTTTAGAGTGAACAAACTGCAAGCAAAGCACACAAAAAAAATATACAAGATCTGTTTATGCACTAAGGTCTAAACTGTTTTGTTATAACCTCTAAACCCTTAATTCTCTGCCAAAGTTTTAGAACCATTGCCCACTCCAGGCTTCTTGAGGGTGTGGTATAAATATTAAAAACAAAAAGTAGCAGCAATTCCAAAGGAATTAATCCTTGTAAGGTTGAGGGGAAAAAAATAAATAAAAATACAACACCAAAACTGGGCAACAAGTACTTGGTTAATAGAAATTATGCTATTTGTGACCAATAGTCAGGGGGAGAGAAAAAAAAAAAAAGGGAATGTTTCAATCTGAACAGTTAAAGGGATATTCCAGCCCAAATTGGAAACCACATGGGTGCATTTTGGTATTGAACAGAAACAATTTTGTAATATACATGCATTAGCAAAAATGCTTATAATAAAAGCTATAGCTGTTTCAAAAGTGTATTTAAGTATGCACTGTGCACCAGCATTTTAAACACAACACTTGTTCTGAGAGCCTAAGGTGCTTGTACCATCTGGTAATGACTCCATTTGTTAATTGCTGACATGATACAAGCCCCAGTGATGATCTAAGCAGCTGCATTATTTAAAATGTGGGTGCAGTGACAATAGCTAGCTATGCTTCACGTGCACATGCAGAGAAAAATGTTAACACTAAAACAGTGATAACTCTTAAAAGAAGCATTTTTGCTAATACATGTATATTGCAAATATCTTTCTATTCAAAGATGCAATAAATCTATGTGCATTTATATTTTGACTGGAATGTCCCTTTAAGAAGAGGTTATATAAGGCATAATGTCCTTAAATCTGTTTTAGACAGTACTATAAGCATGTGCTTCATCAGTCAAGAGATTAAATTACACACTGGGCTACATTCCAGCAGCAGCTGACACTACAGTGTAACCTGTCTGACCACACTGCAATAAACTAACCCCAGCACACAGTGTGGATTGTGAAACAAGTTTACAAATGAGTTGTTGGGCAAAGCTATTCTACTTTGGGATCCGATATAACTAAAGGTTGCAGCAGTAGCAACCTTCATTACATGGAAGGCAGATCTGTGTACATTGCACACAACTGCCTGGTCATAAAGGCTGTGACACACTGCAAGCGATGCGGCGCGAGGCAAAGCAGCTGCTTTGCTCCGCGTCGCATCGCTTCTGAAGTTCAAATATTTCATCTCTGAGCGCTTAGCTACGCAACCTGACGCAGCAGAGTGCTCAGAGATGAAAAGGCAAGACACACTGAGCGCGCACAGCTGCATGTACACGCTGCGCGTCGCTCTGCTTGCAGTGTGTCACAGCCTTTAGGATCACTTGTCACTAGCTGAGGCTAATATTACACAACATGTTTATTTTTAAAGGAGAAAAAAAAAAAAACACACACACCATTCAGGCACAGACCAGGAAATCCCTTGTCTGCGCAATTAGGCGGTTTTACAGGCTGACTGGGATTCAGAAGGTTGGCTGGGGACACTTGTGCTTGTCCATCTGTTCCTGACGCTTGAGGATACTAAACTAAAACAGGTGTTCTCACATTAGATACGGTCTGGCCTCAAGAAAGTGACTGCAGCACTACTTCATATATGAAATACAATTACTGCTGAAACTGGTTTCTAATGATATGCGTGTTTGTATCTCAAAACTACTTCTGCTTTGTGGCAAGATTATTATGTGGCAGTGTTTAAGCCTTTAAGATGAAACAACTGAGCAAGTACAGGGGACTTCCAAATACCTTTCCCTGCAGATTATTTTCACAAGGTACCCAACAATGGTCATGCTTTGTATGTCTAACGCAGTCATTTATCACTACTTAGTAGCGCTATAAAATCAAATTTATTAACGGAAAGTGCAAAGTCTACATAAGTTATCATTTGCAGTCACCTGTTGAATCAAAGCTTTTGTAAACACAAGTCAGTCACACTGAACATTCAAGACTTTCATAATCAATTCGACTCCCTTAGTGCTAGTCGCAGACTCGCAGGTGGGGAGTTTGACTGGGACGGTACACCTGTCCAACCGTAACGCAAGTGTCATAAGGCGAACTCAGGGAGGACAATCTTGAATTGATCACTGCTCACACAGTTTAAAGGGACATGAAACCCAATATTTTTCATAATATTAAAGGGACAGTAAACCTTAAAAATAATGTTATATAATTCTGCACATAGTTTAGGTGCTATAGCTATAAATGCGTTTTTACCTTTTAATTTGTTAAAAATACAGCGCTTTTACAGACCCGCTCTCTGCTGAGCGGGTCTGTTATATTTAGTCAGCGCATCGGGCCAGCTGTATAGTCACAGCCCGGCCCGACTGCGCCATAAGACTAAGTGCAGCTCGCTCCTGTCAAAGGTAAAAAACGCATTTATAGCAATAGCACCTAAATAATGTTATAGAATTCTGCACTATGTGCAGAATTATATAACATTTTTAAGGTTTAGTGTCCCTTTAAACAACTTTCCAATTTGATTCTATTATCTAATGCTTTGGGCTCTTGATATCCTTTGCTTTAAATACCTATGTAGACTCAGGAGCTGCTGATTGGTGGCTGCACATACATGCCTCATGTTACTGGCTCACTCAATGAAGTCATCTAGTTCCCCATAGTGAATTTCTAGTTATTGAAAGGATACTAAGAGAAACAGGCAAATTAAATAGAAGTTAAATGTAAAATTGTATGCAATCTGAATCATGAAAACAAAATGGGCTTCATGATCCTTTAAGGCCTCCTATGCACATTTTAAACATAAAAGTCCTTTTCATGCTTGTTGCCGATTTGTTACGCGCCCAAAACCAAGCGAGTGAGCGCGGGATTTACATTGAGGAAGCTGCGTGTGAGTCATTGAAGTGGGTACAGTGCAGACCCGATCAGAAATGAATGAGATGGGGGAGGTGCGGTCGCTAACAACGCCCTGCTCAGCTCTGACAGAACGGCTGACCTGCAGCCTTAACCCTTTGGTAACCGAACAAGTTTTAAACAAAAAAAATATATAACAGGGAAGTCTTTACTCCAGGTTCTTAGAGAACGGTGCAAAGTATATCCTTGTGTTTCATCAACGTAAAATCGTCCACCCTTAATGTGGCACTTTATAAACAACCGTGATCGTTTGTAAGATCTGGTAACGCATCTAATAGTAACTCACCTGTGCAGAAGCTGGTCGTGGTCGGTCTTTATCTTGCCTATCTCGATCTGCAGCTTAGCCCTATCACGAGCGATGTCATCCAGCGACCTGCGGGCATCGGCCAGCTCAGTTTCATAGAGCTCTTTAAGCCCTGTGACCTCCCGACTTCGCACCTCCTCCCGCTCGGTGACCTGCAGCTGGAGCACGCTGTTCTCACTTTCAAGGCTCCGTACCTTGTCGATGTAGACCGCCAGGCGGTCGTTAAGATGCCGAAGCTCCTCTTTCTCCTGCAAGCGGGTGATGCGCGTAGGGCTGAGCGGGGTGCTCATGCTGCTTCGCCTGCTGGATTGTCTTTGGCTGGTGGGGGTTGAGGTCGCCATTACTACAGCGTGCACAACTGAATAGATAAAAGTAACACTATCGCTCTATAAAAAAAATCCTTAAAATTCAACAAATAAAATGTTGATTTAAAACAGTCGGTAAATATAGCGCAAAAAAAATTAACTTAAAATAGCAATTAAAAATATTTTGAGATCCAGTGATTACTGATACAATCTTAAGACCGCATTGGTTCCGAAATTGTGCTCCAAAAAGGAGTCCAAATCCCCTGAAAATAAAACGAAACCCGTAAATAAAACACCACAATAGCACCTAACCCCTACACCCCCAACCAAAGCTGCAAATGAGTGAGAGGCTTGGCCTCAATATGGCGCGAGAACAATCACGTGGCGCGTCAAAGCCAATGGGATGCGAGGCCGCCGGAGTAACGTTCCACTGGCTGTGTATGAGACTAAATTCAAATAGCAGAGCAGATAACAGGGGGAGGTGTGTACGGGGGGAACTGGTCGTACAACACAATGGGAGAAATTATCCTGCTTCTGCTGTCTGTACAAGAGAGCTGAGCTGAAGGTTTAACTGAGCTAAACAAAAGAATGTGCTGGGGTTGAATCATCGTGTCTGGATGTGTAACATGCATGTCATTATGTAGCGAGTCTGGCAAACGCTGCAAAAGCGATACAAAATGGTTACTAAGAACGCTGAAAAAGCGCTCAGTGTGTCATACATATGATGGGGCGTCTAATCCTATCTTTATTTATGCTCTTTTATTGAACTTTGCTTTCAATAGGAATCTATAGTCTAATGCGATCTTATATAGCAATAAATATGTTGTGAATGAGCCAGTCGTTTTGGTTTACACATCGTAACGTATATTTTTGTAAAATTAAATAACGATATAGTTACTTAGGTGGGGTATTATTTATTATTAATAATAATAATTCTAATAGGTAAATGCATTTAAAGTTGTTATTCTGAAAATGGTAAAATCCATTTATTTTTTGTTTATTAAAAATTGTTTGTAAATTATTTAAAAACTAGCATCACCCGAAACGTGAAGGGAGCATATTTACATTTCTATACTAAAATAATATTTTTCAAAATCTATAAATATTCTTTCATTTCTATATACCCACAATAGTATTTCTGTAGTTTGTATGTAAACCTCATTGAGTTCTTATAAGAATTATTTCCACATTTACCAGGTTCCTATTGTAAATGTAGGGATGCACCAAAATGAAAATTCTGGACCGAAACCGAAAATGTATGATGATCTTGGCTGAAAACCGAAAATTATTATTTATTTATTTTTTTTAAACAAAATATTTTATGTTAAAATATTTTTATTGGTATATTGTCATTAAACATAGTACACTTTGTATACATTGAGTTACCTTATGAGCTTATCAGGTAAGAGCGCCTATTTAAAGGGATACTAAACCCAATTTTTTTTTTCTTTCATGATTCAGATAGAGCATGCGATTTTAAGCACCTTTCTAATTTACTCCTATTATCATTTTTTCTTTGTTCTCATGCTATCTTGATTTGAAAAAGCAGTAATGTAAGCTTTAGAGCCGGATCATTTTTTGTTCAGCACCTGGGTAGCACTTGCTGATTTGTGGCTAAATGTAGCAAACCAATCAGCAAGCTCTACCAAGGTGCTGAACTAAAAATGGGCTGGCTACTAACCTTTTATTACTGATTTTCAAATCAAGATAGCATGAGAGCAAAGAAAAATTGATAATAGGAGTAAATTAGAAAGTTGCTTAAATTGCTTGATCTATCTGAATCATGACAGCAAAAATGTGGGGTTAGTATCCCTTTAATTGCTGATACCAACTCTTCATTCTTCTATGTCTTCCTAATGTATTTTTGCTAACTGGTTTTCAAGGTCTCAAATGTCCATTGAAGTCGATATTGTATTCCTCACCTTGGTATGACCGTGTTCCCATAACTGATATATAATACCTGATAGGTTTTACAGAAAAAAACATCTGTTGTATACCATTTTACATAACTTTATAACAAAAGTAACTGAACAAAATTAACCTTCGGTCACTGATAATTAACTTTTGTGTGTCATTTACAATCAATTAATGCTGCTTATTCTTATTTCACTGATGAGGGGGGAGAGACAATTTTTAGGTTATCGAGTGTAATGATATTCTTTATCTTCTTACTCTAACTACACATTTATCGTCTTATATATTTTTTACATTCTCTTGATTGACTCAGTTTGTTTTTACCTCCTTTATTATATTGAAAAAGGTAAATTAGGTTGTTTGCATCAACCAGTAAAACCAGATTTTGTGAAATGAGTCTGTCGTACCTCAGATTATTGCTGCCGTTTCATGTAGTGAGTATGTCATTTTGATTTTGTCCATTATCTCCCTCCATATCAGTGTCCCTTCCAATTCCTGGCGATGCTTATTCTCGTAACCGTGCAAAGTATTCTAATAAAGGTGTTAATGTGGTTATGAACATTTGGTAGTGGTGCATTTAATAATCATTGAGAGATAGTTAATAATATTTGATCGTCTTACAACGTACTAAGATATGCAGATAGATTATTCCAAATCTGGGCAATCTCAGAGCATTCCCACCACATGTGTACATAAGTACCCACCGCCTCGCATCCCCTGTAGCAGTTTCTGTTTCTTCCCACCATAAAATGAGATGGTTTTTAGTGGGGTTAATTACCACCGAAAGATAGTTTTAAAGCTATTTTCCCTTCAATTAGCATTGATTAGACCCTTACACAAAGAATAGAATCATCCGCACCATTCCTGTGTGTCTAATGAGATTTCTGTTTCCCACTTGTGCATGATAGGTGATTTAGTATCATATGTTGTGGTCTGCAATGCTATGTATAGTTGTGATATTGTTAGTACTACATAATTTCTCTATTGGTGTGCAGAGTTGAGTGCGCATTTTAGGTAGAAATTTGCCTAGGGCTAATTTGAGCTGTAAATATAAATACCACTTAAGAGGAAGTGGTGCTAATACATCTTGTACCTGGTAAAAATTTAGAAGTTTGTTGTGTGCTAGTAAGTATCCCATTCTGGTAGTAGTTTTTTATTTTTGTTGAAATCTTTCAGTGGTTAATTGAGAAACTAGTGGTATGAGGGTATTCTTGAATTTTATGTTGATGTAGGAATTTATCCCATATTAAATTTTCTGGTGAATTATAGTCTCCCAAATCTGATTCCAATCCAGTCCACACTGTCTTTTCTTAGGGATCCTAGTAACGCAGTTTGGGCTAATCTAGAAGCGTCATAGTAATCTAATAGGTTAGGGACCTCAATACCCCCTAGCTGTCTATGTTTAGTTAGTATTTGGAAGGGAATTCTTGAATGCATCTTATTATTTATGAGGTGGGTGATTTCTGATTGTAACGATTTAAGGTCTTGTCTTGAAATTGGGATAGGTTAGGTTTGAAACAGATATATGATTCTTGGGAGAATGTTCATCTTTATTGCAGATATTCTGCCATACTGGGAAAAGTTGAAGAATTTCCATTTAGCGATGTCTTTGCTTAGTTCTTTATATAAGGGGAGACAATTTACTTTATGCAAATTTGCATGTTGACTTGGTAGGTTAATTCCCAAACACCTAATATACGACTTAACCCAGGAAAATGAAAAAAATAATTCTATTAATTTTTTGTTTTAGGCTGGTAATGCTATTGCCATGGCTTCACTTTTATCCATGTTTATTTTATAACCTGCTATGGCAGAAAATTGTTGGAGGATATTGTAAAGGTTTGTAAGGGATGTTAAGGGGTTGGTTAGTGTCAATAGGTCATCGTCAACAAAGAGGGTTATCTTATAGTCCCTGTCTTTTATCTTTAGTCCGGTTATGTCAGGTGATCGTCTAATACAAGCTGCTAGGGGTTCCATACATAGAGCAAACTGCAGTGGGGATAGTGGACATCCTTGCCTCGTGCCATGTTTTTATATTTATGAGTTTGGAGTGATGTCCCATAGCTCTAACTGTTGCGGTGAGTTTAGAATACTTTGCAAAGCATCTATAAAGGGGCCCTTAAATCCCATTTTTTTCTAAGACTGCAAATACATCCAATCAATTCTATCAAACGCCTTTTCCGCATCCATTGAGAGGACCAGAGAAGGCGTTTTCATCCTGGATAGGTGGGCAATTGTTGTTATCATACGCCTGATATTATCAGGTGCTTCTCTACCTGTTACAAACCCAACCTGATCTGGGTGTACAATGCCCAGTAGGATGTTTTTTAACCTGTTTGCTAATATTTTAGTAAAGAAATTTAAGTCCTGATTTATAAGGGATATAGGTCTATAGCTGAAACACCACTTCAAATTCTTTCCCGGTTTAGGTATCGCTACAATTCTGGCTCTAAGGAGATCAGAGGGTATCTCATAGCCTTGCATAATATAGTTTGAGAATTTAACTAGAAGAGATATTAAGGAGTTTTTGAATAGTTTATAATAATCTCCAGGAAGGCCATCAGGTCCTGGGGCCTTACCTGGTTTTAAATCTTTGATGGCTTGTTGGAGCTCATTGACAGTGATCGCTTGATTTAAATTATCTCTGTCTATTTCTAATAATGATGGCTGTGTCTAAGAATTTTGTTAGTAGGGTTTTAGTCTGTGAGGATTAAAACAAATTATTTTAAACACCTATATAAAGTCTACTGTAAACATGTTTTCTTAGGAAACTATTTAAATTATATATATATATATATATATATATATATATATATATATATATATATATATATATATATATATATATTCATAATTGGAGTATTTAATGAATTAATTAATCTGAATTGAAAAACTGCAAGCCAATAAAATAACCACACTTTTATTGAAAGTAGCACACCAAAAATTGTACAAAAAATATCTTTAACCCCTTAGTGACCAGACCATTTTTCAATTTTCTTACCCTTAAAGGACCAGTCAACACAGTAGATTTGCATAATCAACAAATGCAAGATTACAAGACAATGCAATAGCACTTAGTCTGAACTTCAAATGAGTAGTAGATTTTTTTTTCTGACAATTTTAAAAGTTATGTCTTTTTCCACTCCCCCTGTACCATGTGACAGCCATCAGCCATTCACAAATGCATACACGTACTATGTGACAGCCATTAGCCATTCACAAACGCATACACACTTATTCTTGCACATGCTCAGTAGGAGATGCTGACTCAAAAAGTTTAAATATAAAAAGACTGCTCACATTTTGTTAATGGAAGTAAATTGGAAAGTTGTTTAAATTGGCATGCTCTATCTGAATAATGAACGTTTAATTTTGATTGAGTGTCCCTTTAAGGACCAGGGCTATTTTTACATTTCTGCTGTGTTTGTGTTTAGCTGTAATTTTCCTCTTACTCATTTACTGTACCCACACATATTATATACTGTATTTCTCGCAATTAAAAATAAAATTTTCATCATATCATTTACTATAAAAAAAATATATAAAATATGATGAAAAAAACTAACTTTTTCTAACTTTGACCTACAACCACCAAAAAACACCCATTCTAAATAGTTTCTAAATTTTGTCCTGAGTTTAGAAATACCCAATGTTACATTTGCAAGTTATAGGGCAATAAGTACAAGTAGCACTTTGATATTTCCAAACCATTTTTTTTCTCTCAAAATTAGCGATAGTTACATTGTAACACTGATATCTGTCAGGAATCCCTGAATGACCCTTCACATGTATATATAAAAATTTTTTAATAGACAACTAAAAGTATTGATCTAGGCCCATTTTGGTATATTTCATGCCACCATGTACCCGCAAATGCGATCAAATAAAAAAAAAAAAAGTTCACTTTTTCACAAACTTTAGGTTTCTCACTGAAATTATTTACAAACAGCTTGTGCAATTATGGCACAAATGGTTGTAAATGCTTCTCTGTGATCTTTTTGGTAATTAGTAGGCCGCTAAATGCCGCTGCGCACCACACTTGTATAATGCCCAGCAGTTAAAAGGACAGTATACTGTAAAATAGATTTTCCCTTAATGTGTTTACAATTGCTTTTTTTTTACCAACTGCAGAGTAAAAATGTATGAAAAATAGCTTTTTAAGGTTTATTTGTGTATATTAATGCTCTGGTTTTGTGTTTTGAAGCCACAACCTAATAAAATGGGTTGATCTTGTAGGTATAATCTGATCTTATTACTGTATCACATTGTGTACATATACATTCTTCTTTATATTATATCTGTCCATAAAACAATCACCAGTACTTGGAGAGAACAATGGAAAATCAACATTTTATTACCTTATCTCTGCTATATCCCACTGGGATTGTAATCTCTTCTGCTGGTTGTGTTTACAAAGTTTATCTATAGCTTGGACCTGCGGCCACAAACTTTCAGAATAGGTGGGGATACCACATGCTTAATCAACTATTTCAAATGCCAATATAAGGGGAAAGGAGCTACTTGTAAACAATTTCATACACTCCAGCAGGTAAAGTGGATCATTGGGAACAGATTAAAGGGGAGAACAATTTTGAGTAAACTGTCCATTTAAGGGCTTAATTAGGTAGTTGTAGGATTAATTTTAGCTTTAGTGTAGAGTTCAGCCTCCCACTTGACTGATCCCTCCCTGACCCCCCTCAAACAGCTTTCTTCCCTCCCCCACCTCAAAATTGGCACCGCCATCTTAAGTACTGGCAGAAAGTCTGCCAATACTAAAATTAAAGCCTTTTTAAAAAAAAAAAAAAAATATTATATATATATATATATATATATATATATAAAAACAAGAGAATGCACTCTCAGGACTTCTTCAAAAAACCAATTGGTGGTGCGTGTTTTGTGATCAATAATTGGGGTGCCACATACTTGGGGTATGTCAGGTGGACACTGTGGCTCCGTTTTTGTTACACATTTCATTTGCCCCTATTTTTAGGGGGAATTGATGTGTACCTAACGGCACGGTGCAGGGGTGACATCTGTCTCCATCTTCTCCGTGGAAGCCTGGTCTGCCCTGTGCAATTACCCACTGTTCAAACACGCACCACCAGTCTTATAGCAGATATGATCACTACTATACCCACTTGGAGAAATTTCTAATGTTGGGACTTTATATATGAGCTACATGTCCTTATTACCATTATCCTTTCTATCTTGCCATATTGGTGGCTTTGCTGCCATGTTTGAGGCTATAAATACAAAATAAGGTTACTAACCTTGTATATCTTCCCAGCCATTATATATATTCATCTGTATCTATATTTGGGCTGATGTATGTTATAACCGGCCGATGGCTACATTTACTATATATGAACACGATGTGATGCCCCAGCTGTACAGTTTATAATTCATACAGCCCTACAATATCCCATATATTCCTCTCATTATATGCATCTATCTGTTCGCATATTGATTGAAGTAATATTCATGCCAACTGTCAGTTGGTCCAAGTTACCCTCATACCATATTGATGTCACACTCTGATTTTTTTTCCATCCATATTTGCAGCATTCCATTTGTTTCGTATTTAGAAAATGTCATTCCAACCACATGTATTGATACATAGTCCAATTGTTATTTTAATAGTAATGAGCATATTCAGCATGAATATATGTTGTTTAGCACATTAAGAAAATCTTCATTCTATCAAGTTGGTATTTTGTTTTAAACTTAACACAGGTAATGACACCTATGGGTAATCTACATTGTATACAATTACCTTGGTTACTGTCACCATGCCAACTCGACGCACAAACACTATCAAATATTTATTTGACACATTTTTAGGTATTTGTGGCAATGTTCCACATGTTTGTTTATTTGATGTTCTCTACACTAGTATGTCACATAAGAATGTTCAAACATGTAGATTGAATAAGTTTATGAATAAGTTTATGATTATATATTGGGACTGAAAACCGGAAGTGATGTAATGAAACTTCCGGTTTCGGACAGCACTGTGGAACGCAAGATGCGTTCCAAGCTCGAAATATTGGCGCACTTTTTTGGAGAGGCACTAAGGTTGGTGTGATTTAATTTGTATGAAACACTATAAATGAGTTGTATTTTGTCTATTTTGTATGCTGATGAAGGGGTTGTGAACCCCGAAAACGTTCCATTAAATTGGTTTTTTGAAGAAGTCCTGAGAGTGCATTCTCTTGTTTCTTATTTGATGCTGTATCATTGCACCCAGGCGAGCTGTCTATCGGTGGGCTGAACTGGAAATTGTTTATTATATATATATATATATATATATATATATATATATATATATATATATATATATATATATATATTCATCAGTGTTCTATCCCCCCCCCAAACAACTCTCTAACCCTCCCCCTCTACCTGTTTGCCTCCATATTGGATACTGGCGGCAGCTGTCTGCCAGTACCCAGTTTTCCTAAAAATGTTGCCTCCCCCCCCCCCCCCCGCTCCCTTCTTTGATTGTACTGTTATGTTAACTAATGTAGTGTGCGCATGCCCCCCCCCCCCCGCATCCTTGTGCGCTTCAGGGGACAGGATCCAGATATAGGCAAATGATGGGCCGCCCACCCACCTCCCTGCTATGGCTCCAACCCACCAACGATCGGCACCATCGCTGGCCGATGCAGAGAGGGCCACACAGTGGCTCTCTGCATCCATCAGATGCCTAAAAAATGTTTTTGCAGGATGCCTCAATATCGAGGCATCACTGCAATAACATGAAAGTGGCTGGAAGCAATCACAATAGTTTCCAGCGCTTGAAAACCCTGTGGAGATACAGGGTGCATCCTTGGTCATTAAGTGACAGTTTTTGTAGGACGTTCCCTGTATGTCCAAGGTCCTTAAGGGGTTAAAGGGACACTAAACCCACATTTCTTCCTTTTGTGAGTCAGATAGAGCATGCAACTTTCTAATTTACTCCTATTGTCAATTTTTCTTTGTTCTCTTGTTATCTTTATTTGAAAAAGGCATTTAAGCTAATGAGCCGGCCAATTTTTGGTTCAGTACCCTGGATAGCACTTGTTTATTGGTGGGCGTATTTAGCCACCAATTAGCAAGCACACCCCAGGCTGTGAACCAAAAATGGGCCGGCTTCTAAACTTACATTCTTGCTTTTCAAATAAAGATAGCAAGAGAATGAAGAAAAATTGATAATATGAGTAAGTTAGAGCATGCAATTTTAATCAACTTTCTATCTGAATCACAAAAGAATTTGGGTTCAGTGTCCCTTTAAAGAATAAAATGCTACACAATAATTTTACCAAAAAAATAAATAAAATTTTCTGCCAAAATGTTTCTGCGACCAAAATTTAAGTGCATTCCTACACAATATTAAATATCAATATACTGTATTATTATTTGTTTAGTTCTGTGTAACAGAATCAGATTGAACAGTTTTTTTGTTTTTTTTTTACCAATTATCCAAATAAAATATAGTCATAGAAAACTATTATTATATGCAAAACATTCAAGTAATTAACTCAAATAGCAGCTCTAGGCTAGCATCAAATTTGAAATATGCTAAACAATAATTTTACCGAAAATAACAGGCCAAAAACCCAGAAATAACCGAAAATGCCATTTTTAGCCGAAACATTTCTGCAGCCGAAATTTTGGAGCTTCTGTCAGAGGCGTAACTAGAAACCACAGGGCCCAGGTGCAAGAATCTAAGACGCCCCCCCAAAAAAGGGGGAATTTGATACATTTTTTTTTTTTTTTTTTTTTTAACATTTAACAAAGAAAAACAAAAATGTGAATCAGATTACATGCCTGCAAAAGGAGGTACCCTGTGCCCACAGTCTGTGAGATGGTCTGACCCCCTATTACTGTATATAGTGACACTTTTTAACCCACCAGTACTGTATATAGTGAGTTAGTGACACAGTCTGTAATCTGCCGGTGGGATGGCTGACATGACCCTACCTGCCCCAGTACTTTATAAAGTGACCACAGTAGTCAGTGACATGGTCCAGCCCCCCCCCCCCCCGTGCCACCCGTCCCTTTAAAATACAGAACACTTATAAGTTACACATGCTGCAGGGAGGAATATGAATAGTGCTGTCCAGAAACACAATACATGTTCCTCCCTGCACACCCTGCAGCATGTGTAACTCATAAGTGTCCTGGAAATCATGGCTGAGGTGGCAACCGTAACTGTATATAGTGGTACTGTATAGTGACACTGTTTACTCCCTGGGCCCCCCCATGCTGTAGTAACAAGGTCTGTCATTTGCTGGTTCCACAAACACACACACACACACACACACACACACACATAAACACCAATGGGTAAAACAGAAACACTAACCCCTGTAATCAGAGACACTAGTAAAGCATCAAGTCACACTCACATCATATCAGTGCAGGTAGTGGCAGGTCAACGTTTTTTATGGGGGGGGGGGATTTTTTCCTTTTTTGAAGCTGGGCCCCCACCCTCAGGGGCCCAGTCGCAGTTGCGACATCTGCACCCCCTGTAGTTTCGTCCCTGGCTTCTGTCTGTATTAGCACTCTTCCTTTTAATCTATCAGTGTGTTTGCAAGAGAGAGCTAGATTCAATACCACATTATACATGTATGTGAGGCTCCCCTCTTTCATATATCCCCAAAGGTGGAATACTCACAAATAAAAAGCACTTATCGCAAAGTGCAGATCAAACAGTCTGGGAGAATTCTGAGCTCCCCAGCTAGCTCATCTCCAGTCACAGGTACTCCACAATCTAGATGGTTATTACTCTCTTCCTTAACGGGTCCCTCAGTGTTAAATAGTGATACATACACCATCCAGGACTCTAAGCACTGTTTGAAACCCCTCCAAATGAGGGGGGTTCTTTATTAAAATTATAAAAACTTTAAAATCAAGTGATACTGAACGTATTTCGCAAAATAGGTGGCATATTATTTGAGGAAAACTTTGGATTATCATTTATAGCCTCTAGTGGTGCCTCTGTCATCTTCTGGGACATAGTGGGACTAAGATATTTGATATATATATATATATATATATATACACACGCGCAGGTAGCTCTCAGTTTACACCGGGGTTAGGTTCCAGGAGGAATGGTTATAAATCGAAACCTTTGTAAATTGAAACCCAGTGTATAATGTAAGTCAATGGGAAGTGAGGGAGTTAGGTTCCAGGCCCTCTCAAAATTGTCATAAGTAACACCTAATACATTATTTTTAAAGGTTTGAAATGAAGACTTTAAATGCTAAACAGCATTATAAACCTAATAATATAGATTGTATCATCATCAAACTAAGTTTAATGAACAAAAACATTTGCTAAACATCACCTAATCAAATAATTACACAACAGATTGCATTATCATCAAACTAAGTTTAATGAACAAAAACGTTTTTTTACTTGCATTTTTCTGCAAACAGTTCTCTGCATTGTTAGCATGTTAGATAATATTGGGTCTGCACCTATTCTATGCATTTCAATCTGCAGTGATTAATAGGCAGTTAGGCACCCTCACCTCAAGCAGCTGGACAGGAAGATAATAGGGAAGTGGCTGCTAGATCTTGCTCGATAGCTCTGGTCTGATCTGTGTACACAGATCAATTTCAGGCTGTTAAACTTGCTTAACTTTGCTGAAACACAAGTGGACAGCTCCACCTACTGGCTATTTTAATTAGTGCACTGCTTTTCAATGCATTTCAATAGCAGTCCCATGACTGAAAAAAAAAAAGGTTGTTATTCTGAAACGGTGCAAATTGAAACGGCGTAAACCGAGGGCCAATGTGTGTGTGTATATATATATATATATACATATATATATATATATATATATATATATATATATATATATATATATATATATATATATATATATATATATATTATTTTTATTTGCATATTTTATACTAAGCAAACTGTAGACTTTAGCCGGCCCCCACTTTAGCCATGTTATTTTTCAAATTAGACTGCAGGTGCTGCAACTTATTTGGTACAAAATCTGGTCCTCTAGATTATTGTTTCAAAATTCTTGTCCTCAGGGCACACTAACAGGTTTGATTTGCAGGATATCTGAACTTTAACTGAGGACTGAAATAGAGAAACACTGTTTACAGAATATGATGTTCCAGTGCTCTACTTGAGAATAACTGGGGCCTGACGCAGATCACATGACATTAAGGGCCATATTACAAGTGGAGCGCTAAATACCGCTGTCATGAAAGCGTTATTTTCATTCCACTGTGTAATACCAGCGCATGCTAATGTGCCCTGGTATTACAAGTTCACAGCAATGCGAGCGCAATGTCACATTTGCATTGCTGGAAAGCTTTGCGCTCACAAGAGTGCACTCCATAGGCTCCAAAGGGAGACACTTTCTGACGCCGTCATTGACAGCATCAGAACTTTAGCGCATCGAAGGGGGTTAATCGTTTAGCGATGGCAGCAATTTTAAATACAGGTATCCCTCAGTTTACGCCGGGGTTAGGTTCCAGAAGGAATGGTTGTAAATCGAAACCGTTGTAAATTGAAACCCAGTTTATAATGTAAGTCAATGGGAAGTGAGGGAGTTAGGTTCCAGACCCGTCTCAAAATTGGCATAAGTAACACCTAATACATTATTTTTAAAGCTTTGAAATGAAGACTTTAAATGCTAAACAGCATTATAAACCTAATAAAATAATCACACAACACAGACTTTACTTGCATTTTTCTGCAAACAGTTCTTTCTATGCATTCCAATCTGGACTGATTTATAGACAGGAAGATCTTGTTCCTTTGTAAGCTGCTCGATAGCTCAGGTCTGGTTAAACTGATTAATTTCAGCTTGCTTGGCTTGCATATCTTTGCTGCAATACAAGCGGACAGCTCCATCTACTGGCTATTTTAATCAATGCACTGCTTCTCAATGCTTTTCAATAGTAGTCACATGACTGAAAAAAAGGTTGTTATTCTGAAACAGTGCAAATTGAACCGTTGTAAACCGAGGGCCACCTGTATATATGTATATGATTATATACACATATAGTTATGTGTTAATATGCGTATATACACATATTAACACATAAATATATATATAAGCATATACATATATATTTACAGGGAACACACAGTTCCTATAGACCGCAATGTAAAGGCACTTTTCAGTGTCGTTTTTTTCTAACACCCCACTCCCACCAACTTTAGCACCAAAATACTGCTTAGTGCAGTAATTTTATTAAAAAATAAAGATGCTGCTATCTTAATCTTTTTAATAAAATATGTTAGACTCATATTTTGGGGCACATTTATAAAAGTAACCAGAGATCGTATCTCTGGTTATTTTTATAAGCGCTAATTGCTACCGCGAGCTCGCAATAGCAATAAACAGCCACTTGTAATGGTTGATTAATTATTGCGCGCCCGGAAAAGGGCACATTTTTTGCAGGTGCGTGATCATTTTGCACTCCACTGTAATCTAGCCCTAAATACTCATTTCACACAATAAAGATACAGGTATCTGTACTACATGTCTTTTATTGAATCTATGTGTAAGTTTGAGGAACATACTGACACATGTAATTGAAAAAATAATAAAGATAACATTCCTATCATAAATTACTCATTTTTTAATTTTATAGCATCAAATCTGCTGTTGAATGCATTCGTTTTCTGTACCTGAAACTTCTTTATACAGAGTTATTCTGTATGTAGATGATACAGAATGTTGCTGCCAGATTCCTAACAAATCAGATAATGTCTTTGCCAAGTAATACCGGACTCTGGGGTCCATTCCAAGTAGTTAGAATTCCATTGCAAAATACATTGCAAGAGTTTAATTCATTCTCACAAAATGTTAGGAAACCCTACAATAACTCTTTTACATAACACATTTCAAAAGCATTTGCACCATAAAAATACCTCTTAAAACTTGCATGGTGACAATTTGATGCTGATATTGGGCTTAGTGAGAAAATATTTTTCAGTCTGGATTTCCAAGTTTTTTGAGTTTTACAATTCTATACCTTGAACCTTTTTTAACAACCCATAATTATCTGTATCAAACAACATTTGATGGTTGTTTGCATGGCTGTGCAAATTCTTGTACATGCTCATATATTTTTTTTAGCTTGTTTGATAAAAAGTTTTATAAAGTTCAAGTTTCATATTTATACTTTTAAATTTTAATACAAATGTCCTCAGATCACCTCAATGTTGATTTATGAATGCAATTAAGTGGAAGTGGAGATTTTTAACCATAGTATTTATAAAAATACTAATAAATGATGTTATATTTATAAATTCTCACATCACAAAATTATATTATTGGTTAAGTGAAAACAGTTGCATTAATTATGTGTCATGTTTTATTTTCCCTTTGGCCCCAAATATTTTGCTGCTTGGAGGTCTGTGAAAATTCTCAAAAAATCTACTTCAATAGTCTCTTATACACCTGTTTATTAGAGATTTCATTTATTTTTTCTTTTTGCTCTTCTTTAAGTCAAACCTGTTTTCTAATTCGGTTGCCAGATTTTGATATTGGTTGGAATAGCTTTAAATCAATTAAAAAAACCACACCCAAACTACAATGTTTTTTGTGTGGGTACTTCTGGTTTGCACTGTGACATAGTTTAAATAGTATTCAGCTTCAATTAATGCTTTCAATGACCAGGGTTCTGAACTATCTAAAGTTACTACCTGGTGGCGACAATAAACATCTTTATTTATCATGCCGACATTTACTATTACTAACAGGTTATACATTTTACAAGCACAGTAGAATATAGAATCCATATTTTTCCCCTTATTGACAGAGCTAAAAAAGTCTGCTGTTTTTAGAAACATTTGCAAATTGTTTTAGTATTAAACGACAAACATTCCTGTTTTCATCATAAGATAAATTAAAGGGACAGTAAACTTAAAAAAATAATGTTACATAATTCTGCAAATAGTGCAGAATTATATAATATTATCTTAGCAACAGCCTAAAAAAAAACAAAATACATACTCATATACTACATATACACTCATATGCACACACACATATTTACACACAGGCACACACACACAATTGCACAAACACATTTAGTAAAGGGAACTAGCACCATATTACTCTAAAAGTTACAACTTATATTTCACAGAGCACTCATCCCTGTGAGCTGGCTGCCGGTGTATACAATTTTCACCCTTAGAGAGATTTCTGACTAACATGTGTGAACTGCTTCTCTGATCACAGATGAAGTGCTTGAAACACTAAGAACAGCTCTAAATTTGCCAAGTGCTCTATCTGCTTTAGATACCAGCAACTTGCACAGCATGCCCTTTACAATGCAGCCTGCCAGCCCCAGTAGCCCACTGGGAAATCTCCCTGGCCAGTCCAGGTCTTATTAGAGGTATTACTAACTGCTATAAAAGCTCACTTAGACTGTAAAAATAAACACTGTCTCCTCCTCCTTACCTTCTATGGGGCGCTCTCTAAGGGATTTTTTTTTACATGCCTCAGCCTCGTATGCTGCCTGCACAATGGGAGAAATCCAGGGCCCAGTCACACTTGCTGTCCCATCAAGTGGCTGACCTCCAGGGTCCGGTCGCACTTGTGTACTTTGCAATCCTGGTTGTTCTGTCACTGCCTCCTTTAAAGTTCCAATGGACAGAAAATGTCCTATTTCATCCAGCTTTCAGCATGTCCTGAGAGACAGTAGCCATTTCATTCTGGTGCAATAACCTCTCTTAGGGCTCAATAATAAAATAATCTTGGTAATGCAATATTTTAAAGGGACATTAAACTCCTGGTTACAGCTTCAGTAACATGCTTCTTACTCACCATGCTTGTGTTGTTTGTCTTACACATGAAGCTCTCTTGAAAGCCATTCTCTATTTTAACCCATTACAGAAGCATTTTGGTAAAGCTCTGAAGTTGAAAAAAGACAGTCCATCGAGTTCAATCTATACAAATCTTAATATACTTAAAATAAACGCTCCAGATGATCTTAAATTAATCCCATTAAAAAAGGTGACCCATTTAACACCATCAATCATATCCCTGAATTCTGTTTCTAGCCAGAAATGTATCTGAACCATTTTTAAATGTATCTAAGGTATTGGCATATACTACCTCCTTAGGTAATGGGTTCCACAATTTAATTGCCCTTACAGTGAACAAAATTTTTATGTTGCTGGAAATTGTCTTCTTTTATCCAGCCTTAAAGGGATACTAAATCCAAATTTGTCTTTCATGATTCAGATAGAGCATGTAATTTTAAGCAACTTTCTAATTATGAATTTTTCTTTGTTCTCTTGCAATCATTTTTTAAGAAGCAGGGATGTAAAGCTTAAGAGCCGGACCATTTTAGGTCCAGCACCCTGGATAGTGCTTGCTTATTGGTGGCTACATTTAGTTCCCAGATAGGTAGTGAGTTATCATGGGCATCTTTATTTCAACCTACTCCTATTGGCTCGTCATGAGAGGCTCTAGTAGGGGCATTGAGACTCATGTTAGGTGAGTGACCATCTGAGTGTCCAGGCTCCGGTAAGCACAGTCAGATCATATGTACCGCCAGGATGCATGACCGGAACAAATATCTCCACTCCTTGCATCCCCATATAGAGCTATAGACTGAAGTGGGTAAGTTAGCAATTTTGGTGTGGGGCACGCAAAGATTGGATGAAGCCAGATTTGTCATCGCTCAGTGAAAGAAAGTATTAGATGCGGGCGGAGGAACAGCACAATGTTTGCATCTCTAAATGGTAAATATTTTAGAAATGCAGCGGCTTAAAAAAAAAAAATCAAAGTTCCCCTGTTTTTTATAGTAATTTTATATGGTAGCCAGAAAATCTGTAAACTTTACCATCACTTTAATGTGTGTGTAGTGTGGTGTTTGCATTGTGTTTGTGTGCATGTTTTAATCTGTCTGCAAAGGAAAGATATTAAAAAGACACTGTTCTCATATTTTGCATTTCAGAGAGGACATTTTAAAGTACGTTACAACCTTTAAGCTTAAAATATGTTCCTCTGCTAAAATCTGTTTGTCAGTCTTTTAGAAATGTCAACCAATACAGTTGATGGAATTGTTCCTACACGCTAGGGAACAGTTATATAAATATGAATATTACATAGGAAGACAGCAAGCATGCTGTTAATTCATATTGGTGTCAAAAACGATTTGCAAGTGTAAGTGGAGCTCAAAAATAATAAAAAATAGCACTCCTATTCTTGCGCTCATTTTATAAGTTGAAAGTGAATATTTTTCACTTGAGCGAAAGTCTCAGGTGAGCTAACATCAGGTTTTCTGTTATTCAGCCTCGCTAACTCCTTTTCCCATAGACTTCTATGGGCTGAACTACAAAAGCCTGCTCTGGGCTAAAGTAAATGGTGCATTAAGAAATAAATAGCTGTATCCAAATCTGTACCCAAAGATATAAAACAACCCAAAACCCTATACATACCAATACAAACATTTTGGATGTTACTTGCTATGTTAGGAATTAATCCGCATATCCAAACTAAAGACCACTGCTCCATAACTTGTCCACCTGCTCTGAGGCCGTGGACGGAAATCAACATGATCGAATATGATCGGGTTGATTGACACCCCCTGCTAGCGAATCTGCAGGGGGCGGCATTGCACCAGCAGTTCACAACAACTGCTGGTGCAATGATACATGTCGACAGCATATGCTGTCGGCATTTATAAATGTGCGGCCGACTTGATACGCTACTTGGTATCATGTCTGCTCGCACATTGATAAATATGCCCCTATATCTTTAATTTAGCTACAGAACATGGATGGAACTGGTCCTGGGAACTTTTAGAAAAATGGTTCCCGTTAGGAATGGTATTTACTCTATTATAATATGGTATAAATTGCTGCTCTCAAAAAGAGGTGGCCTAAATCTCCTAGAATTATCCCAACAATGGAATTTTCTAAATCCCCAAATTAATGTTGACCAGGAAAAGATTCAAAGATCTATTTCATTAGTTTCACGAACTACACTATCCTCAACTTGGAGAGAGTCCCATGTTAAACTACTTTATAAGACTTATTTTACCCTCGCAAAGGGATATAGATGGGGTTTTAAATACTATGGTGGTAGGGGTTAATATTAAGAACTGCTCATATCAATAAATACATTTAGGAATTATAAACACATATTCTTGTAATGCCGTTGAAGTTAGTAATACACAAAATCAAATTATGGTGATATAGTGAAAAATGTGTATTTTTTTATCCATGACACCCTGTTTAAATAAGGTTGGAAGACACACGCTGTGTTGGATCATTGAAACATAAAGAAGACAAGGCTCTATAGGCAGACCGCATAAGTGTTGGCTTTAGCGTGACTGTGTAATGATCCTTTAAGAATTTCAGCAGTTGTTGGACCCCATGTGACACCTGTATCCAATAAATAGCAACCACTACGGGGTGACGTCATAACCCGGAAGAAGCTCCGAGCGACCATGAGAGCGGAGTGAAACGCGCACAGGGACAAGTTGGTTTGTCGCTACTTCTACTTGTTTGGGGATCCCCTCTTCACCGCACTTACCATCTTCAGCTCGTTGGAGCACTCCCTATTGTTGTATTACCGCATGTGGATAAGTATACAGTTGACCGATGTACCAGAGATAACGCTGTTTGCGTTCTATTCTCATGCTATCTGGAAGTGCAGTACCTTTGGTTCTGTGAGTGAATGTATCATGTATCCCTCTATTCGCCTTAAGTGAGGGTAACTGGCTGTGATTGTGCAAGGATGTATCAGGTTGTCTGAAAATTTCACAACTGCTTGTGGATTTGCCTTGCTTTTTGCTGAAACGCTGCTGCTTGCTTTATTACGCTACTATCATTCAGCCTAAACTGGAGAACTTTGCTGGCATTTGACTGCTTTGCTGAGCTTGCTAACACTTATGTTTATGCCTGTCTACTATTTCTCTCAAGCAATCTTTGGATATCCTCTCTGGCATTAATTGCTACATTGAGCATAGGTGGTGCACCACTTTAGTTATCTTTTTGGCCATGTCCTTGTACTATAATATATCTATGGGGGACCCCTTACTCGCATGATTTTAAATGTTCACATGTTTAATTAATTTTTGTTTTTTCTAATAAATATATTATACATTTTTTGCATAGATCTTTTGTATCTGATTTTGCTTTATTGTAATGTAGACTTATAGGTGCTGTATTGCCTAGACTTTCAGACCTCAATTATTATGTGAGATCTACTCTCTCTTTTTTACATGTATAGAAATTCCTTTCTAAGTTGCACTATAAGCTATATGGTATAGATTGTTGTGAAGTGAGCATTACACATTTTTTTTTTCTATAGTATCCATTAGCTCTGTTTAAGAGTTGCCTTAATCCCGGAGTCTCTCATTTTAGCTCTTTTACATTTTTTATAACTTTATAATGAAATCCTATTCTTTTGCTGATATTGATACTTGGAAGATTTGTGCACTTTTGCAGACTGTTGAGACTTTTTGAGGAAATGGCCTTTAAACTAACTGATGAACATTGGAATACTGATATTTCAGAAGCTTTTACACTAAAGGAGAACATACAGATTGAGGAAGATCTTATTAACGATGTGGTCTCAGCGTTTAAATGCTATAAAAAAATTAACTAAACAGGTTAAAATAAAATGGGAACATCAGAGCCTGACAAACTATTTGAAAATGAAAATAATCCCAAGAGGACTAAGAATTAGACTAGACCCAGTAATTAACTTGAGGGGTAGATGCTAACAATTAATTTTTGACAAAATGGAACGAAATATTGACAAAGTGCTTTCTTGACCTTATTGCATTAATGATAGCAGAAGATGAGAAGCAATTAGAAAATTGTAAGATTGAGGTTGATACTATTTATAAAAAATTACATCATTATGAAAGTGACTCCTCTTTTTGAGAAACTCAACAAGAAAACCCAAAAATTGATTGAAAAATTGCAGAGTGAAATAAAACTAAGAAAAAGGCGTAAATTAATAAGGGATCAGGATGACTATAAAAGAAACAAAATATATATTTATCGAAATAGAATCAATACTAGAGACTACTATGATTCAGGAACTGATAATTCTGATATTGAATCTGACCCTGACTATACAGTTCTAGCTGCTTTAGGGTCAGGACAAGAAGAGGGGGGAAGCAGCAACAATTAGAACTTGACAAAAGGTCTCTTTTGGGAGAACATCCTGAGAATCAGGTATCCAATATTGTAAACTTATCCTGATTTCCCCTCAATCAGGGGCACATTAAACTCCTAGAAAAGGGGCTCCGCTTCTGCCCCTCCAATAGACTTAAGCTTTTCGAGGTCACTAAAGATCTGCATCTTTTTGCTCGGAAATTATCACTAAAGAAAATAATGACCCTGCAAACAACTATTGATCTAGCTAGTGGGAGTGATAGAGAAGCTCTACATAATTTGGAAACATTAGCTTATGAGCAATCTGATGAACATGTAGCTATCTGCCCCAGATCCAATTTTAAGAAAAAATCCACGTATATGCCTTCCTTCTCTGCAATACCCAATATATCTGTATCTGTGCAGAGTGTCTCTGAACAGTTTGCACAGATACAAACTACTGGTATAATAAGTGACAATTTAACTCATGGAGAACGTAAAGCCTTAGATGATCCTATTAACCATAAAGAGTTGGTCATTAAACCGGCCGACAAAGGCTGGAATGTTGTAATTTTAGACCAGAATTATTATATTGTTGAGGCTATACGACAACTTTCTGATGTCAACCAATATACCCCAGTGACAAATGAAGATTTCAATAAATCACATAATGAGTTATTGTTTCTGTTGAATGATGCTAGGAGATTGAATCTAATCACTAGTCAAGAACAAAGCTATTTGTATAATGCTAAACCTAAAATACCAGTGTTCTACTGGATTCCTAAACTACACAAATCACTACAGAAACCCCCAGGATGCCCAATCATTTCTGGGATAGGGGGCCCCACTGAGGCAATTAGCAAATACGTTGATTTTTTGTTACAGTCTTTTGTTAATTAATTGAGGACCTTTTGTCCAAGACTCTAGTGATGTAATAAAAAACTTGTCTATTATTATTTTATTATTATTATCAGGTATTTGTAGAGCGCCAACAAGTTCCGCAGCGCTATGAACATAGGTAGTAAATAAAAATTATTACAGGGATCAAATGGGGAGAGAGGGTCCTGCTGAGAGTTGCACTGTTGTAGTCGGCTCTTGTGAAGGTGAACTACAAACAGCTGGGCTCATAGCCTTACATGCTATGGGGTTTTAGGGGATAGCAGTGGGGATAGGAAGGTTAGTGTAGGTTGTAAGCGTCCCTGAATAGTAGAGTCTTCAGGGAGCACTTGAAGCTTTTAAAACTAGGGGAGATTCTTGTGGAGTGAGGCAGAGAGTTCCATAAGATGGGAGCCAATCTGGAGAAATCTTGAAGACGGGAATGTGAGGAGGTAACAAGAGAGGAGGAGAGTAGGAGATCATGAGCGGAGCGAAGGGGACGGGAGGTAGAGTATCTAGAGACAAGGTCTGAGATGTAGGGGGGAGCAGTGCAATTTAGGGCCCTAGGTGTCAGAGTGAGAATTTTGTGTTTAATCCTGGGCAGTTATCAGGATATCACATAGCTCTTGTTCTAGACTCCGAAAATGTTCCTCTATAAGCCGGGTCAATGTCAACTCCCATCTACGTAGATTCTCCATTTTGAAATAAAGGATAGATGGGCTACCAAGCAGCAGAGTCCCAAATTATGCTTTAGTATTGAGGAATTATCCTATTGCAGGATAGCTAAACCCCAGAGTTTGGGGGGAGTGGGGTAATTGTGCGGCAGCCCCAGACCTATGATTCACGTCTCACGCAGACTTTGATTAGTGAGATCCTCTCATTACTTGAAAGTGGCAGTTGTAAAATGGCTGCTAGGCCTGAGCAGATGCGCGTCTCACAGCTGTCTCAGAGAACATAGGCAAGGACGCGGTCGAGACATTCACTCTTAGCATCTGTCGGATCTCGGTTAAACAGATGATCACAGGGGAATAAAATAGTGTAGATTTTCTGCAGAAAAGCCATCCAAAATCTATCTGGTATCAGGAGCTTCATAAAGACGCGTCCTACTGCACTGAGAGCAGGCTCCACTCCCATAATGATCAACATTTTATTACAAAATTTATTACAAAACCAGAGACTTATATTTTGATTAGTTTAAAGCAAATAAGAATTTAAAGTTCAAAAGATATCTGATCACTGGGTTTAAGTAAAATTTCCGGAAGGGACAAATATTTCAAATAGGCTTTAGTGGCAGCCTAAGCTTCTAAATTATCAACACCTGCTTCTTCCATGATCTATTTTACCCATATGGAAAAAGTTAACAGTGGAGAAAAAAAGAAGAAGAATTGGTTAGGAGAAGCACAAAACAGTTTAGTTTCATTTATGTCTTCTTAAAATGTTCAACAAAATATAACTGTTTATCCTTAGTAAACTGGATAAAAAATAGTTGAAAATGTCAATAATCTGCATCTCATTAGGGGTCTTCATTACTGGACATTACACATTAAATCTATAGTAATTTCTGTCATGTTTATTTAATTTGAAATATTGTCAAGAGACAGGAAAGGAAAGTTAAGGGGAAATTATTTTCTGGTCTAGTGTCTTCCAATACAAGCACAGGATAACTATGGTTTTCACTTCAGTCCTTTATAAGGGAGGTGAAAAAGTACAATTTGTAGACGTCAATTACAGGAATAGCAGACAAAAAACATAACATAAATATATATATTTTTTAATTATGCGTAAAAAATGTATAGGGAATTTAAGTTGTGCTTACTATCCCTTTACTCTGTTAACAAATTGTTTTTGCACAGCACTTTCCTTAAGAGCAATTTTGGTCTGGGGCACGCAACAATGGATGAAGCCAGATTCGTCATCGCTCAGCAAAAGAAAGTATTAGATGCGGGCAGAGGAACGGTGCAATGTTTACCATCTCTAAATGGTAAATATTTTAGAAATGTAGCGGCTTAAAAAAAAATCAAAGTTCCCCTGTTTTTTATAGTAATTTTATATGGTAGCCAGGGAATCTGTAAACTTTACAATCACTTTAATGTGTGTGTAGTGTGGTGTTTGCATGGTGTTTGTGTGCATGTTTTAATCTGTCTGCAAAGGAAAGAGATTAAAAAGACACTGTACTCATATTTTCCATTTCAGAGAGGTCATTTTAAAGTATCTTACAACCTTTAAGCTTAAAATATGTTCCTCTGCTAAAATCTGTTTGTCAGTCTTTTAGAAGTGTGCCAATGTCAACCAATACAGTTGATGGAATTGTTCCTACCAGCTAGGGCACAGTTATATAAATATGAATATTACATATAGAAGACAGCAAGCATGCTGTTAATTCATATTGGTGTCAAAAATGATTTGCAAGTGAAAGTGGAAAATAAAAAAAAATAGCACTCCTATTCTTGCGCTCATTTTATAAGTTGAAAGTAAAACGTTTTCACTTGAGTGAAACTCTCAGGTGAGCTAACATCTGGAATTCTGCTATTCGGCCTCACTAACTCCTTTTCCCATAGACTTCTATGGGCTGAACTACAAAAGCCTGCGCTGGGCTAAAGCAAATTAAGAAATACTTGAAATAGCTGTAGATCCAAATCTATACCCAAAGATATAAAACAACTCAAAACCCTATACACACTAATACAAACATTTTAGAAGTTTCTTGCAATGTTAGGAATTAATCTGCATATCCCTAAATTCAAAACTATTTTAGGTAACCCAGAATTTCAATTAGGCTCTCAATCCACACCGTTTCAAAGATGGGACAATTTGGGTTTAAGCAAGGCTTCTTAGTTTGTAGATTTGGGAATACAAACAAATATTTTTACACATTGAGCACAGAATTTAACCTTCCTAACTGACGGCTAGATTACAAGTTTTGCGTTATGAGTGAAAAAACAGTGTCATGGCTCTTTTTCACTACCGCTGGTATTACGAGTATTATAGGTATAGCTGTACCGCACACCTTTTTGGCCTTAACGCAACGTAACTACCGCACCTTTAAAAAAAGTACTTTTTCAATGGGACTTCCATAGCACCGGTAATACGAGTTTGCCTGTCCAGCCAAAAAGTGAGCGGTCCAGCCCATAACTACAAGATCTGTACCGCCACCTGAAAGTCAGTAGTTATGAGTTTTACGCTACAAAGCTGTAGCATAAAACTCATAACTAAAGTGTTACAAAGTACACTAACACCTATAAACTACCTATTAAACCCTAAACCGAGGCCCTCCCGCATCGCAAACACTAAAATAAATTTATTAACCCCTAATCTACCGCTCCGGAAATCGCCTCCACTGTAATAAACATATTAACCCCTAAACCGCCGCACTGCTGCATCGCAAACACTAGTTAAATCTTATTGACCCCTAATCTGCTGCCCCAATGTCGCCGCCACTATACTATTATTATCCCCTAACCCTAAGTCTAACCCTAACGTAACCCTAACACCCACTAACTTTAACCTAATTAACATAATTCCAAATAAAAATTACAATTAATACCTAAATAATTCCTATTTAAAACTAAATAAATACTTACCTGTAAAATAAAACCTAAACTAGCTACAATATAACTAATAGTTACATTGTAGCTAGCTTAGGTTTATTTTTTATTTGACAGGTAAGTTTGTATTTATTTTAACTAGGTAGACTAGTTAGTAAATAGTTATTAACTATTCACTAACTACGTAGTAAAAATAAATACAAATTTACCTGTAAAATAAAACCTTAACTGTCTTACAGTTAAACCTAACATTACACTAAAATTAAATAAATTAACTTAAAAAAATACATTTATCTAAATTACAAAAAATTAATAAACACTAAATTACACAAAATAAAAAAGAAATTATCAACTATTTAAACTAATTACACCTAATCTAATAGCCCTATCAAAATAAAAAAGCCCCCCCAAAATAAAAAAAAAACCCTAGCCTACACTAAACTGCCAATGGCCCTTAAAAGGGCCTTTTGCGGGGCATTGCCCCAAAGAAATCAGCTCTTTTACCTGTAAAAATAAAATAAAAACAACCCCCCAACAGTAAAAGCCACCACCCACACAACCAACCCCCCCAAATAAAAACCTACCTAAAAAACCTAAGCTCCCCATTGCCATGAAAAGGGCATTTGGATGGGCATTGCCCTTAAAGGGGCATTTAGCTCTTTTACGGTGCCCAAATTCCCTAATCTAAAAATAAAACCCACCCAATAAACCCTTAAAAAAAAACTAACACTAACCCACGAAGATCCACTTACAGTTTTTGAAGACCGGACATCCATTCTCATCCACTCAGGAGAAGTCTTCATCCAAGCGGCAAGAAGTCCACAACGAAGCCGGGAGAAGTCTTCATCCAAGCGGCAAGAAGTCGTCCTCCAGGCGGGCAGAAGTCTTCATCCAGACGGCATCTTCTATTTTCATCCTTCCTATGCGGAGCAGCTCCATCTTCAAGACATCTGGTGTGGAGCATTCTCTTCATACGGTCCCAGCCGTACACTGAAGGTTCCCTTTAAGGGATGACATCCAAGATGGCGTCCCTTGAATTCAGTCAATGAATTCTGATTGACTGATAGAATTCTATCAGCTAATCGGAATTAAATGGTAAAAAATCTTTTTGGCTGATGAAATCAGCCAATCGGAATTAAATGGTAAAAAATCCTATTTGCTGTTCCAATCAGCCAATAGAATGCAAGCTCAATCCTATTGGCTGATTGCATCAGCCAATAGGATTTTTTACCCTTTAATTCCGATTGGCTGATATAATTCTATCAGCCAATCGGAATTCAATGGACGCCACCTTGGATGACGTCCCTTAAAGGGAACCTTCAGTGTACGGCTGGGACCGTAGGAAGAGGATGCTCTGCGCCGAATGTCTTGAAGATGGAGCTGCTCCGCGTCGGAAGGATGAAGATAGAAGATGCCGTCTGGATGAAGACTTCTACCCGCCTGGAGGACGACTTCTTGCCGCTTGGATGAAGAATTCTCCCGGCTTCATTGAGGACTTCTTGTCGCTTGGATGAAGACTTCTCCCGGCTTCGTTGAGGACTTCTTGCTGCTTGGATGAAGACTTCTCCCAGCTGGATGAGGATGGATATCCGGTCTTCAAAAACTGTAAGTGGATCTTCGGGGGTTAGTGTTAGGTTTTTTAAGGGTTTATTGGGTGGGTTTTATTTTTAGATTAGGGACTTTGGGCACCGTAAAAGAGCTAAATGCCCTTTAAGGGCAATGCCCATCCAAATGCCCTTTTCAGGGCAATGGGGAGCTTAGGTTTTTTAGGTAGGTTTTTATTTGGGGGGCGTGGTTGTGTGGGTGGTGGGTTTACTGTTGGGGGGTTGTTTGTATTTTGTTCTTACAGGTAAAAGAGCTGATTTTTTTGGGGCAATGCCCCGCAAAAGGCCCTTTTAAGGGCTATTGGCAGTTTAGTGTAGGCTAGGGGTTTTATTATTTTGGGGGGCTTTTTTATTTTGATAGGGCTATTAGATTAGAAGTAATTAGGTTTTTTTATTTTGTGTAATTTAGTGTTTATTATTTTTTGTAATTTAAATAAATGTATTTTTTTAATTTAATTTATTTAATTTTATTGTAATGTTAGGTGTTAGTGCAACTCAGGTTAGGTTTTATTTTACAGGTAAATTTGTATTTATTTTAACTAGGTAGCTAGTAAATAGTTAATAACTATTTACTAACTAGTCTACCTAGTTAAAATAAATACAAACTTAGCTGTGAAATAAAAATACAACCTAAGATAGCTACAATGTAACTATTAGATACATTGTTGATTGACACCCCCTGCTAGCGGCCGATTAGCCGCGAATCTGCAGGGGGCGGTATTGCACCAGCAGTTCACAATAAGTGTAATGTAGGTGCCTGCGATGTCGGGTGCGGCAGATTAGGGGTGTTTAGACTCAGGGTTTATGTTAGGGTGTTAGGTGTAAACATACATTTTCTTTCCTCATAGACATCAATGGGGCTGCATTACGGAGCTTTACGATCCGTCATTGCTGGTGTTAGGCTTTTTTTTAGCCGGCTCTCCCCATTAATGTCTATGGGGAAATCGTGCACGAGCACTTCAAAACAGCTCAAAGCAGCGCTGGTATTTGTTTGCGGTATGGAGCTCAACGCAACCATATTGCTGGGTTTTTGCAAACCTGTAATAGTAGCGCTATTAAAGGTGAGCGGTGTAAATAACTTGCAAGTTATTACCGAGCCACTCATAACGCCATAACTCGTAATCTAGCTGAAAGTCTTCTTTGCTGACTTACAAGTTAGACATTATGGGGCATATTAATCAAGCTCCTTATGGAGCTTGATGCCCTGTATTTCTGACGAGCCTTCAGGCTCGCTGGAAACACAAGCTATGAAGCAGCGGTCTAAAGACCGCTGCTCCATAACCTGTCTGCCTGCTCTGAGGCGACGGACAGAAATCAACCCGATCGAATATGATCGGTTTGATTGACACCCCCTGCTAGCGTCCAATTAGCCTCGAATCTGCAGGGGGCGGTATTGCACCAGCAGTTCACAAGAACTGCTGATGCAAAGGCATTTATCGATGTGCAGCGGACATGATCCGCAATATCGGATCATGTCCGCTCACACAATGATAATTAGGCCCTTAGATCTTTAATTTAGCTACAGAACATGGATGGAACTGGTCCTGGGGAGTTTTTGAAAAATGGTTCCCGTTAGTTAGGAATGGTATTTACTCTATTTCAATATGGTATATATTGCTGCTCTCATAAAGAGGTGGCCTAAATCTCCTAGAATTATCCCAACAATGGAATGTTCTAAATCCCCAAATTAATGTTGATCAGGAAAAGATTCCAATATCTATTTCATTAGTTTCACGAGCTACACTATCCTCAACTTGGAGAGAGTCCCATGTTAAACTACTTTATAAGACTTATTTTACCCCTGCAAAGGGATATAGATGGGGGAATGTTAAGTTCAATGTATGCCCAAAATGTTCACTCCTCGCAGCTGACCTTGTTCATATGTTATGGGGATGCCCTAAAATCCAACAAATGTGGCAGAAAATAGAATATTGGATTATTAATGTCTTGAAGCTGCCATATAACGGCATTTCTCTATCACACATAATTTTCTTATGGGAGGGAAGTCAAAATCAATACTGTAAATAAATTGTTAATATTAAACAATGTATAATAGAACAATACGACACAGGTATGAATTATGACTGAGACATATTTAGTTTTTTTCCAAAAATGGTCCTTTTTATAAAAAGTCTACCTCCGGGAGAAATCAACTATTTGATTTTTCCATTTCGGAATTCAGAAATAGTCTTATTAGGAATTTGGTAAGCCGACTCTTCCTCCTTTCTTTTTTACCTCCCCCCCCCCTTTTTTTTTTTCTCCTTCATATACAGAAATGCATGGAATACTCCTTGAACGTGTATAGCAAAAGTAGCTTTTTAGCATATTCTGCAGGTATTGTATGCATGTAAGGCAATAATGTATTCTTTGACACAGAAATGTATTATTTACTGTGGAGAAATAATCGCCTAGATTATGAGTTTTGCGCTAAACAGGCAAAACTAACGGCAAAAAAGTGCATTATTGCACTCTCCATAGCGTTGCCATTACGAGTTACTGAAAAACCTCCTTGTGCTGTGCGTTATGGTGCGTTAAGCTCCATACCCCCCTGGGCCTTCCCGGTAGTAGTAGTAAAGAGCTGGATTGAGCAGCAATGGAACACTGAATTAACTGAAGTAAACTTGCTAACAATCAAGCAAGGATTGTTAGGGGAGCGAGGCCGGCTCGGCACAGAAGTCTTCGGCGTCCGCCAGGGGGCGCCGTAGAGCACCGAAATCCGTGTCGCCGAAAATCTCCTCGAGGGTGCCCCGGGCTCGTCGCGAGGGGGGCTGAGGGGGGCCCCCTTCGGCGGGGGCGAGCGCTGTCATATCTTACTTTTCCTTTAAGATCCTGCTCCTCACTTTTACCTGCCTATATTACCTTCCTCTTCCTAACAATCCTTGCTTGATTGTTAGCAAGTTTACTTCAGTTAATTCAGTGTTCCATTGCTGCTCAATCCAGCTCTTTACTACTACTACTACTTGTGACTATCCGGATTTACTTGCTGGTCTGACTGATCCGCTAAAGCCTTACACATTGTACTCACCTTCAGACCGGCTGAGACTGGAGCTCTGTTTCTCACTTCCGGGACGCCGAATCCATGCTGCTGTGACCATTCAGGAACCAGTTCTGTCGGTAACAGTCTGCGGGGTCTACCTGAACTGGGACATTTCGTCTCCTACATTCCTGTTGCGGAGCTCACAGGAACCTGACTCCTTCTCTTCTGCCTAGAAGGTAAATATTATCGCCTCCTGCAATTCTCTGGTAAAGGATCTCTCCACTGACAAAGTTACCTTTATCCTATTACCTATTTTGCTTCATCAATCCAAATATTTACATGCTGATTTCTACAATAAGATATATTTTACTTATATCTGGGATCTGTGTTCTCTGGTTATCCATATCTCTCACTGTGTATGATTATTTTGGACATTCCATTTCATGATACTCTGCTCTAAACTTGCAATACTTCCTTTTTGCAAGTTTAAAGCTAAAACAGCTGCTGGTGTACAGTATTTTACAGCCTCAATTCTAATTTTATTGCTGTTTTACTGAACCAGCTACAAATATTCTATTCTGTGTTAGTTATTTTCTCTTAAAGAGGCAAGCTAACTTGGATTTCCTTGTTAGTCATTGCACGCACAAAAGCCAAGGGCTGAGTTTACGTGCTCGTGTATGCTTTCCCCCATACACATCAATGGGGAGAGACTGTTAGAAACTAACACCTGCAATCCCGGAATGGAGATCGCCGTAACACAACCCCATTGATGTCTATGGGGAAACCAAAGTTATGTTTAAACCTAACACCCTAACATAAACCCCAAGTCTAAACACCCCAATTCCGCCACTCCCCGACATCGCCGACACTAATAAAAGTTTTTAACCCCTAATCCGCTACTCCCCGACACTAATAAAGTTATTAACCGCTATTCCGCCACTCTTGGACATTGCCGACACCAATAAAAGTTATTATCCCCTAAACCGCCAGCCCCCCACATCGCAAACACTATAATAAAGTATTAACCACTAAACCTCCAGCCCCTCACATCTTAACTACTAAACTAAAACTTTTAACCCCAAAACCGCCAGCCCCTCCACATCGCAAAACATTAAATTAAACTATTAACCCCTAAACCTAACACCCCCCCAACTTTAAATTAAAATTACAATGTAACTATCTTAAAATAAATAAAAGCTTACCTGTGAAATAAAAAAAAATCTAAGATTAAGCTATAAATTAACCTAACATAACTATTCTAATAAAATAAAAAACTACCAATTAAAAAATCTAAATTACAAATTAAAAAAAACCTAAGACTACGAAAAAATTAAAAAAATCTAAAATGACAAAAAATAATAAACACTAAATTACGAAAAAATAAAAAACTCTAAGATTACAAAAATTAATAAACGAAATTATCAAAAATAAAAACAATTACACCTAATCTAATAGCCCTATAAAAATAAAAAAGCCCCCCCAAAATAAAAACACCCCATAGCCTACAATAAACTACCAATAGCCCTTAAAAGCCCTTAATACTTGAAATAGCATTGTACCCTGAAGATTGATATTTTTATATCAGTATATAATACTGTGTGTATATTTATATATATATATATATATATATATATATATATATATATATATATATATATATATATATATATATATATATATATATATATATATATATATATATATATATATATAAGTAGTGATTGGGAACCTACAAAGAAAATAAAAAACAGATAGGGACTGTAGAGTTTTACAAAGTAAAATCATATTGCACAATGCGGCAAGTAAAACACCCCCCACTCTTATGTAACTAATATCAACAACCAACATCTGCACATTACTGCATATGAATCCAATCAAAGTGATATGTTAAAATATCCCAATCATTTACAGTCATAATAATTTCACAGGGTGGAGTTTGCACTTGGGTGCAGAAATATTCAGATGTACGTGTGAGAAACTAAAAGAGCACATTCATTTTAAATTAAATTCCTTTGCAGTATTGTTTCAAATGTTTCTAGTTTCATTTTGCTAACAGAACTAGCCAAAAAATTCTAAACTTTGTCAGGTGACTTCCTATGAGTTGTAAATGGATATAAAGAGAACAAAAATGAAAGAGAAGATTATAAGAATTCTAAAAGGGACGTAGCTGTATAAAACCAAACTACTTTTTTGACTAGTCAACCCCTGCCCAATGTGTTTATCTATGACTCATTAAAAATATAATAAAAGTTTACACACCCAGTGTGTTTGTGTGGCAGTCCCTATAGAAGGATACAGGCAGATCAGCCAGTCAGTGGCTTAGATCCAATATATCCTGTTTCTGAAAATGATATCTTGTGGAACAAATTTGCTGCAACATCAGTTGAAAATTTTGGAATTCATAAAGAGATGTACCTGCCCCTTGCAACAGCTGTGAGTTGCGAGTTAAAATAAGTTTCTCCTTAATGTTTTTCAAAGGACTTGTTATACCAGCTGTACAGTATTAAATGTGTGGGAAATTACTCCTTTGGGTATATTATGGTATATAAAAAATATCTATTTCTGTTCATTTAAACCACAGACCAATAAAATGAGTTGAGCATGCAGGGAGAGCAAACATCATTAGCTTATCTCTCTGTATTTACACAAAACCCTCATTTTTTTCTCAATATATACAGTGAGACCAATACTTAGGGCTTGGTGATTTCTAAAGCTCTCCACTCTGGAGAGATTATCTAAGTATTGTTAGTACTGTCAAGTCCCTCAAATCATTTTAGAAAGACAAAGAGATTTAACGAACATGTGAATAACATCAGAAATGAACTTGAAACATAGTGTGTGTCCAACCACTTTGCATAACTCAAATCCTAGCAGACTCGCACTAAAAATCATTGACTGGGTTCCCCCAAATAAATCCACAAATAGATTAGTGACTTTACACCAACATGAAACCTTCTGGATCCATGAGCTAACATTTTTCCACCCAAATGGACTAACTATAGATCTAGACCTACAAGCAATTATGTAGCTAGTTTATTTCATGCAAGTGGCAAGAGTCCATGAGCTAGTAGCGTATGGGATATACATTTCTACCAGGAGGTGGGCAAAGTTTCCCAAACCTCAAAATGCCTATAAATACACCCCTCACCTCACTCATGCCTCAGTTTTACAAACTTTGCCACCTTTGGAGGTGGTGAGGCAAGGTGTGCTTGATTTATCCTGTGAAAGGCGCTTCTAAGCATTTTGAAGCCCAATTCCTCTCAAAGTACAGTGTTTGTCTGAGGGATGTGAAGGGAGTATTGCCTGATGACACCATGTTTTTGCCTATTGGAAATCTATTGTAGGGCTCTATGTAAATCGGTCGCAGGGATTCATCTGTTGCCTCCCTTTACAGATTGACATTATACTCCTCTACTATTATCTCTACTATGTTTCAGTACTGGTTTGGCTGTCTGCTATATGTGGGTGGGTGTATTCTGGTAAGTATATATCTTTTTTTAAGACACTCTCAGCTATGTTTAGCACTTTATTTTATAAAGTTTTTAATATATATCGCATATATTTGCCATGAGTCAGGTCTGTGTATATTTCCCTTTGCAGTCTAACAGTTTCAGCATGGAAATTATGTTTATTGTAGTTATGTAATTATTATTTTTTTCTTACCTGGGGTTTCAGTTGGTTGCAACTTGGAGTCTATTTTTCAAAATTTTCATGGACTATCTAGGCTCGCGATGACGCAAAATGCTACTTTTTTACACAAATTTTTTGGGCACGCCTGTTATGATGCGAGTTGCATCATTTTATTGTGTTAGCTTTGGCACCAAAAGTTTTTTCCTCTGCATTTGCGTCATCTTTGTTTGCGTCATTCTTGGTGCCAACATTTGTTATATTAAGTCTCTCCCTCTTTTGCTCGCTGCTCTCATTTGTTTATAGAGGGCTATGATGTTTGCTTTTGTATAAGAATTTTATCATAAGCATTTTTTCCCATTCCTGAAACTGCTATTTTGAGGAAATTGGATATTTTGTTTAAATGTTATTTTTTCTTTTTTGTTACATTTTGCAAGATGTCTCAAACTGATACTGCCTCTGATGTTACTGTAGGAACTAAACTGCCTGAACACAATTCTATAGTCCTCTTGATCACAAAACTAGTAATCGTTTGAAGTTTTTCCTATTCCAGATGCTATCTCTAATATGATTACTAAAGAATGGTCTAAGCCTGGTGCTTCTTTTAACTTTTCTTCTAGGTTTAAGAAGCTGTATCCTTTACCTGTGGCCAATTTAGAGTTTTGGGAAAAAGTCCCTAAGGTTGATGGGGCTATTTCCACTCTTGTCAAACATACTACTATTCCTATGGAAGATAGTACTTCCTTTAAGGATCCTTTAGATAGAAAGATTGAATCTTATCTTAGAAGAGCATATTTACATACTGGCTATATTCTTAGACCTGCTATTTCTATGGCTAATGTTGCTGCTGCTTCTACTTTTTGGTTGGACAGCTTAGCACAGCAGTTATCAGATCCTGAACTTTGTTGAATTGTTCTTCAACATGCTAATCATTTCATTTGTGATGCTATATTTAATGTCATTAAAATTTATATTAAATCTATGTCTTTAGCTATTCTTACTAGAAGAGCTTTATGGCTTAAATATTGGAATGCTGACATGGTGTCTAACTCTAGATTACTATATCGTTTCAGGGTAATAATTTATTTGGTTCTCAATTGGATTCTATTATCTCCACTATCACTGGGGGAAAGGGAGTTTTTCTGCTCCAAGATAAGAAATCTAAGGGTAAGTTTAAAGCTCCCAATCGTTTTCGTTTCATCAGAATAGAGAACAAAAAACCTCTCCTTTCCCTAAGGCCTCTGGCTCTAAATGGAGACCATATTCGAAATGGAATAAATCCAAGCCTAAGACTGCATGAAGGTGCGGCCCTCAAACCAGTTCAACTGGTGGGGGGCAGATTGAAATTATTTTAAGACATTTGGACAGAGTCTGTTCAAAATAAGTGGATTCAGGATATTGTTTCTCAAGTGTATTGAATTAGGTTTCAGAATAAGACCTTCCATGGGAAGATTGTTTCTTTCTCACATTCCAACAAACCCTGTGAAGGCTCAGGCTTTTCGGAAGTGGCTTTCAGACCTAAATGTTTTAAGGAATGATTGTCACAGTTACTCAGCAGGAACAGAGTTTGGGTTTTTATTCAAATCTGTTCATTGTCCCAAAGAAAGAAGATTCGTTCAGACCAATCCTGGATCTGAAAATTTTAAATCGTTTTGTAAGAGTCCCAACTTTCAAGATGGTGACTATAAGGACTATTCTGCCTTTTGTTCAGCAAGTTCATTTCATGTCCACTTACAGGACGCTTATCTTCACATTCCGATTCATCCAGACCACTATCGTTTTCTCCAACATTGGTGTGTCCGGTCCACGGCGTCATCCTTACTTGTGGGATATTCTCTTCCCCAACAGGAAATGGCAAAGAGTCCCAGCAAAGCTGGCCATATAGTCCCTCCTAGGCTCCGCCCACCCCAGTCTCATCCAGACCACTATCGTTTTCTGAGATTCTCTTTTCTAGACAAGCATTACCAATTTGTCGCTCTTCCGTTTTGGCCTAGCGACAGCTCCAAGAATCTTCTCAAAGGTTCTTTGTGCCCTTCTATCTGTAATCAGAGAGCAGGGTATTGCGGTGTTTCCTTATTTGGATGATATCTTGGTACTAGCTCAGTCTTTTCATTTAGCAGAATCTCACATGAAACAACTAGTGTGGTTTCTTCAAAGACATGGTTGGAGGATCAATTTGCTAAAGAGTTTCTTGATTCCTCAGACAAGGGTCACCTTTTTAGGTTTCCAGATAGATTCAGTGTCCATGACTCTTTCGCTAACAGACAAGAGATGAATGAAGTTGGTTTTATCTTGTCTAAACCTTCAGTCTCTATCATTTCCTTCAGTGGCTATGTGCATGGACGTTTTAGGTCTCATGACTGCAGCATCGGACACAAACCCCTTTACTCATTTTCATATGAGTCCTCTACAGCTTTGCATGTTGCACCAATGGTGCAGGGATTATACTCAGATATCACAGTTGATATACTTAAATCCCAACACTCAACTCTCTCTGACTTGGTGGTTAAACCATACTTTATTGTTCAAGGGGCCTCCTTTGTTCATCCTTCCTGGACTGTGATCTCAACAGATGCAAGTCTTACAGGTTGTTGAGCTATCTGCGGGTCTCTGACAGCACAAGGGGTTTGGAATCCTCAAGAGGCGAAGTTACCAATCAATATTTTAGAACTCTGTGCTATTTTCAGAGCTCTTCAGGCTTGGCCTCTATTGAAGAGAGAACTTTACATTCGTTTTCAGACAGAAAATATCACAACAGTGGCATATGTCAATCATCAAGGAGGGACTTGCAGTCCTTCAGCAATGAAAGAAGTATCTTGGATACTTTCTTGGGCAGAATCCAACTCTTGTCAAATTTCTGTGATTCATATCGCAGGTGTAGACAATTGGGAAGTGGATTATCTCAGCCGTCAGACTTTACATCCGGGGAGTGGTCTCTCCATCCAGATGTGTTTTTTCAGATTGTACAGGTGTGGGGTCTTCCAGAAATAGATCTGATGGCCTCTCATCTAAACAAGAAGCTTCCCAGATACCTTTCCAGGTCCAAGGATCTATTGAAACAACAGGACAGGAAGGTAAGGGGTTACTATAGCACTCACTCTCACTCTAATAATGATTAAGGTAAAATCATTCATACTTTATTTATCAAAAGTTAAAATCAGGATGGACATCCCTGATAGGTAAGTTACACTACCCACAACCACCTATATAATAATATTTAAAAGCAAAAGGGGCTCTCCTAACACTCTTCTGTTTCCTGGCCGATAACAGGAATCGTCGGCATCAGGTGACTGGAGTGATAGGATAAGCCTAGAAAGAACGTGCTGTACAAACGCGCTTCGGCTATTAGAAAGCCTTTCTCAATGTTTCACATTCAATGTCTAAATGAATAAGCCGAGGCTCCGATGTTCGGAGCTTAATATATCCCCATAACACCGGTTAGCAGCCAATCCGAGGCATATTCCAGGTTCCGCCTTCAGATCCTCCAATCGGTTACGGGCTTAGTTCACGCCCATAAGAAAACATCCATCCGATTGGAGCTATGCCGCACACCTCGTCACTGGTGTTCAGTTTATTATGCACACTCCACGTCCATAAGAAAGTCTCCTTCTGATTGGAGTAATGCCTTACATCATATCATTGGTGCGATGTCGGACTTAGTGAACTGTGCATAAAATACTGCTAAAGCCTCAGGTTAAAATAACCATAAATAGCATTTACTTATTATTTTCCAAACTGTCATCTTTCCAAAATAATTAGAGATTATGTAATGCTTATATGAAGAATTGAAAGCAGGTTACTGCTGACGAATTTACTTCATCAAGTGAGTTAGTTCTGTAGTTTGCAGGCAAACATTGTTCTGCACTCAGATTTGTCATGCCATTATAAAAATATATGTGTTAGTATATGATCAATACCAGTATTAAATCACTTAATGATGAGACATATCCTCTTGTATCCAACTATACACATAATACCATTATTATATTAAACTACGGCCACATCGATTATCTTTCAAAAAACAAAGGGACAAAATTTGTTTGTTCTCCCTGAGATTGAGGACATTCAGTTATATGTGGGTTGATAGTTACTAATTAGGATCTCTTGTCGTTTATGATTACTTAACTCCATCTTATGCACATTACTAAATCAACTTAAGTGTCTGACAGTAATGGAAATTTACTGGTCACAGTTATATATAGATATGTGACATACACTAATTGGTACAAAGCTAGAAAGTATATAAAGAAATACCCACAAACACCCCCGACAGGACCTAGTAGAAGCTTTTGATTGCCTCCAAACTATGACCATAAAAAGGGGGTACGTGGGTCTAATGTGTTCCATATACATATAGCTCTTAAAGGTATATCCACCTGTTATTATAAAAAACTATTCTAGCAGATGTTTGTGTATTATCCTCGGATTCTAGGAAAATTATGGAACATAATAGAATCCTCAGGTATAATAGTTATTTAAAGTTTAACATTTCATACTGCTACATAGAATAGCAATTATACATTAATGATTATAATTATGACCTGTAAATGCTATCGGTTATTTTAGATATACACCCAGTAATTGTTGAATTCATTCATACCATTCTGTATGACCGTGTTCAGATTAAAGACCCATTTAGTTTCCTTCTTAAGGAGTTTTTGTTCAGTAAACGTGATTTACTGTTTATCTTGCAGTTGTAATTTATTATACGTTGGTATGACGACACGCAGCCTTGGCACACGCATGACCGAACATCTAAGTAATATAAGGACAGCCCATAGAGATGTGGAAAAGAAAAAACAAATTACTAGTGTGGCTAAACACTTTCTGCAATCTCATAATGGGAATACCAATGTAATGCGATGTTGGGGTCTTGAAAAACTTAAACCAGGTATAAGAGGGGGGGAAACTGAACAAAAACTCCTTAAGAAGGAAACTAAATGGGTCTTTAATCTGAACACGGTCATACCGAATGGTATGAATGAATTCAACAATTACTGGGTGTATATCTAAAATAACCGATAGCATTTACAGGTCATAATTATAATCATTAATGTATAATTGCTATTCTATGTAGCAGTATGAAATGTTAAACTTTAAATAACTATTATACCTGAGGATTCTATTATGTTCCATAATTTTCCTAGAATCCGAGGATAATACACAAACATCTGCTAGAATAGTTTTTTATAATAACAGGTGGATATACCTTTAAGAGCTATATGTATATGGAACACATTAGACCCACGTACCCCCTTTTTATGGTCATAGTTTGGAGGCAATCAAAAGCTTCTACTAGGTCCTGTCGGGGGTGTTTGTGGGTATTTCTTTATATACTTTCTAGCTTTGTACCAATTAGTGTATGTCACATATCTGTATATAACTGTGACCAGTAAATTTCCATTACTGTCAGACACTTAAGTTGATTTAGTAATGTGCATAAGATGGAGTTAAGTAATCATAAACGACAAGAGATCCTAATTAGTAACTATCAACCCACATATAACTGAATGTCCTCAATCTCAGGGATAACAAACAAATTTTGTCCCTTTGTTTTTTGAAAGATAATCGATGTGGCCGTAGTTTAATATAATAATGGTATTATGTGTATAGTTGGATACAAGAGGATATGTCTCATCATTAAGTGATTTAATACTGGTATTGATCATATACTAACACATATATTTTTATAATGGCATGACAAATCTGAGTGCAGAACAATGTTTGCCTGCAAACTACAGAACTAACTCACTTGATGAAGTAAATTCGTCAGCAGTAACCTGCTTTCAATTCTTCATATAAGCATTACATAATCTCTAATTATTTTGGAAAGATGACAGTTTGGAAAATAATAAGTAAATGCTATTTATGGTTATTTTAACCTGAGGCTTTAGCAGTATTTTATGCACAGTTCACTAAGTCCGACATCGCACCAATGATATGATGTAAGGCATTACTCCAATCAGAAGGAGACTTTCTTATGGACGTGGAGTGTGCATAATAAACTGAACACCAGTGACGAGGTGTGCGGCATAGCTCCAATCGGATGGATGTTTTCTTATGGGCGTGAACTAAGCCCGTAACCGATTGGAGGATCTGAAGGCGGAACCTGGAATATGCCTCGGATTGGCTGCTAACCGGTGTTATGGGGATATATTAAGCTCCGAACATCGGAGCCTCGGCTTATTCATTTAGACATTGAATGTGAAACATTGAGAAAGGCTTTCTAATAGCCGAAACGCGTTTGTACAGCACGTTCTTTCTAGGCTTATCCTATCACTCCAGTCACCTGATGCCGACGATTCCTGTTATCGGCCAGGAAACAGAAGAGTGTTAGGAGAGCCCCTTTTGCTTTTAAATATTATTATATAGGTGGTTGTGGGTAGTGTAACTTACCTATCAGGGATGTCCATCCTGATTTTAACTTTTGATAAATAAAGTATGAATGATTTTACCTTAATCATTATTAGAGTGAGAGTGAGTGCTATAGTAACCCCTTACCTTCCTGTCCTGTTGTTTCAATATATTTTTTGAGGGGCAGCACCGGAATTTTTAATTCCTGTCTCACCTATATTCACAGTGTAGTGCCAGTTTGTGTTTCTTTCGTCAGGTCCAAGGATCCTCAGGCCAGAATGGCCTCACAGGTATGCGGATCTTGTCCGGATGTCCAGTTGCCAGCCTTGGCCACTGCCTTTAAGACCAGACCTTCTGTCTCAAGGGGCATTTTCCATCTCCAGGATCTCAAATCTCTAAATATGAAGGCATGAAAATTGAACGCTTAGTGCTTAGTCATAGAGGTTTCTCTGACTCAGTGATTAGCACTATGATACAGGCTCATAAGTCTGTTTCAAGGAAGATTTATCATCAGGTTTGGAAAACCTATATTTCACGGTGTTCCACTGATGATTATTCTTGACATTCTTTCAGAATTCCTAGGATTTTACAGTTTTTTCAGGATGGTTTGGATAAAGATGTGACGGATACCCCGGCTACCCCGACTGGGTAGCTCCACCAAATGGGTCCTGCTTCCTCCCTGCCAACTGCAGCTATGTAGCTGGCATGTGACCACAGCCTGTAACCACCCCTGATGCCCGACAGCACCAGTACTCTGTGTCCCACCCTGTGGCAGACTCCAGCTACCCCGACTGGGTAGCTCTGCCAGAGGGTCCTTCCTTTGCCTGGAACAGGCTGCTATGTAGCCCAGGAAAGTGATTTTAGCTGGAGCTCACCCAAATAACTAGACAGTCTAGCATTCAGGTGAAACAAGAACTGACTTTATTGGGACAAACACACATCTTTTATACACACACACATCTTTATAAAACAGGGAGACAATGCCACAGTTTTCCCTCCATTCCCGCCCCTCCAGACTGACCGGCGCCTCCATAGCAACCATAGTCCCACAGAATCCCAGGACACAGTGGTGACGGTTTTGGGGTGATCCTGGGAGAGCGGCGGCACGATTCGTTATTGGGGACCGGAGATACAGCCCGTTTAAGTACTAATCCCCAAAAGTGCGGATCTCTGGGGCACATGGTTGCTGGAGCGACCAGGGGTAAAGTTAGTGGGTGTCCTGCTGTCCTGTGGCCGACCGGGAGCTCCAGGAGCCCAGACAGCCTGAGAGGGGTTAGACGGGTGTCCGTGGTGAGGCGGCCAACCGGGAGTTCCAGGGGCCCAGCCAGCCTAGGAGGGTTTTCCTGGTCATACACCAGCTTTTCACAAGACAAGCAAACCAAAGCTTCTAGGGATTGTGGTTGCTCTGAGGAGCCCAAAACCACTGAGAAACAACAGGGGTGAGGTTGTAGGGGGGTGGGGGGTAGCCTTAGCTGTCTGGTATCCGTGACAAAAGGGTTATGTACAAATACTTTGAAAAGACAAATCTCTGCTCTTTCTGTCTTATTTCATAGAAAGATTGTTAAGCTTCCTGATATTCACTGTTTTGTTCAGGCTTTGACTCGTATCAAACCTGTTATTAAATCTATTTCTCCTCCTTGGAGTCTCAATTTGGTATTGAAGATTTTACAGGCTTCTCCTTTTGAGCTTATGCATTCTCTAGATATTAAATTACTTTCTTGGAAAGTGTTATTTCTTTTGGCTATCTCTTCTGCTAGAAGAGTTTCTGAATTGTCTGCTCTCTCTTGTGAGTCTCCTTATCTGATTTTCCATCAGGATAAAGCTGTTTTGCGGACTTCGTTTAAATGTTTGCCTAAAGTTGTGAATTCTAACAACATTAATATGGAAATTGTTGTTCCTTCCTTGTGTCCTAATCCTAAGAATACTCTTGAAAGGTCTTTACATTCTTTGGATGTGGTAAGAGCTTTAAAATATTATGTTGAGGCTACTAAAGATTTCAAAATGACTTCTATTCTATTTGTATTTTTTCTGGTTCAAAGAAAGGTCAGAAAGCCTCTGCCATTGCTCTGGCATCTTGGTTGAAACTTTTGATTCACAAAACTTATTTGGTGGTGGGGCAGTCTTCTCCTCAGCGAATTACAGCTCATGCTACTTGATCAGTTGCCACTTCTTGGGCTTTTAAGAATGAAGCTTCAGTTTATCAAATTTGGAAAGCAGCAACTTGGTCTTCTTTGCATACATTTACAAAATTTTACCATTTTGATGTGTTTGCTTCTTCAGAAGCAGCCTTTGGTAGAAAAGTTATTCAGGCATCTGTCTCAGTTTGATTCTAATGCCTTTGATTTGAGTTTTTTTTAACTTTTAAGAAAACAAATATTTTTTTGGATTTAATTTCTCAGCGGATATAACTGTTTTTATTTTTTCCCTCCCTCTCTAGTGACTCGTGGACTTCCACATCTTGGATATTATATCCCATAAGTCACTAGCTCATGGACTCTTGCCACTTACATGAAAGAAAACATAATTTATGTATGAACTTAACTGATAAATTCATTTATTTCATAGTGGCAAGAGTCCATGAGAACCACCCTATTTTTTTGTGGTTATGATTTTTTTTGTATAAAGCACAATATTTTTCCAGTTCCTCTTTTTGTATGCCTTTTACCCCTTTTTTTTTTACACCTCGCTACTTGGCTATACTTTAAAATGAGGTATGAGTGAGGTGGGTGGTGTTTTTATAGGCATTTTGAGGTTTGGAAAACTTTGCCCCCTCCTGGTAGGAATGTATATCCCATACTTTACTAGATCATGGACTTTTGCCACTATGAAAGAGAAGTTCTTACATAAATTATGTTTTTTTCTTCTTATTTCTAAATAAATTGTAGCAACTCTTGATCAACAATCAATAAAAAATGGAATGATTTGAAACTACATCACACAAACGTAGGGTTAATATATTGCATTGAAGATTAGATATTAAATCAGATTTAGGATGCAATAATAATTAGTGATATTATACAGTGCTGAACTTATTTGCTCAATATCAATAAGATATAAATAATTGGCACTTTAACATCTATTATGTTATGCCTAATAACCATACACATTGTTTGTCCTTATTTTTTCTTAATATGTTTTTATTTAATTGTATGTAGTTGCCAGCATTTTAGTATTTTAATGTATTCTCTTATATTGCGTCTTAACAATATTGTGATACTATGTTTCTTAACGAAATAATAATTTAACTGGGAAAAGGATCTACATTAATATTTATAGACATGTATCATCAGCCAATCACCGCCTAGCCCTCTTTCTGACGGGCAAGCACTAATAGCCAATCATGGACAAAACCCTATTCCCAGCATTGTACATTGAGCCTTATTTAAGGCTAAAGGAGCAATACTTTGACATTACCTATTGAAAAAGTCTGGACAATACGAGAAGAAGAGAAACACATGGAGGCCAAGTATACCCAACCCAACTTTCGTAGACGCTACACTGTCACCGGCATTCTAACAGACTTGTGTACATCTGCAGTACACCAACATACAGGAAGATCATAGGGCAGCGAAAGAATGGAAATGGAGTATTAGACTACACTGTGTTATACAATACTGTGCAAAAGTCCCCATTAGATTTCTTGTTTTAGCAATGGTATAATGACCATATATAAAAAAAAACTCAGTCTCTTTATTAGAATACAACCAGAAAATACAGGATATTTGTATGCAGTATTAAAAAATAGAAAAAAATCATAAAAATAGCTCATATAGGCTAAAGTGGTAGTATTTAGTGTGACCTTCCCTTACACTTGAGCAATAGCAAGAACCTGCCTCTCGTAAACCTAAATGGAATGGAACCCTAATTAATGTTATTGCTAACACCTGTATTTGTTCTTCTATTTCATATCAAAATGACTGCTGTGAAAAAGGTCTATTACACCAGGTTTGTGCAAGACATCCTTGAGCATTACATACACATGTGGTATGAGTTTCATTGGAAGCTTGCTAATAAAACCATCTTTTAATCACATCATTCCATTCAAAATGCCAAAGATCACAGAATTTGACAGACATAAAATCATACTTTTGCATCAGCAAGGCCACTCTCAAATTGAAATCAGAAAACAAACTGGATATTTAAGATGTGATATTCAAGCTGTTATAAAGAAATTTGAAGAAGAAGAGGTCAAGGACAAAAAAGTACTGAAAGGCCAAGAATTTTTTCAAAATCTGAAGAGAAGTTTCTCAAAGTGTCTTCTTTGAGAGACCCGAAGAAGTCCAGCAAGGACTTGGCTCAGCATCTGGCAGCTTCGTCGGTTGACCCTTCTACAGTCCGAAGAAGCTTGATCAGGAATGGTCTTTGTGGAAGGGTAGCAGCCAAGAAACCACTTTTTCAGAAGGGGAACAGAGTGCAAAGGCTAAGTTATGCTAAAGCTCACAAATATTGGAATGTAGATCAATGGAAAGGAGTATTATAGATTGACGAATCCAAGTTTGAAATCTTTGGGTCCAATCGTCGACAATATGTGAGAAGAAAACAAAGCATAGAGGGTGCCACATAGTGCAGATCATGCGAGAAGGATCCAAAAGATATATATAGCCAAATTGCTACTCACGTGATGTAATGCACATTCGTGCAATATGGGTAAACCAGAACCAAAAGTCGTCCGGCAGACACTCAGGCAGTATACAGGAAAATCCCAATGAAGGAGATTGTAGTCCTTTTTTAGACACGAAACACCTTGTCCCACCAGGGGGAATCCAGGCGTAGAGGGTATCACTTGGGAGATAATCAGTTGATCATAAAAGATGGCCAATCATATAGCCAATGGATACACTGTGGTAAATATGGTAGTAATCAGTCCTCCAGGAATGATACAGTGTAGCAGCGAATAATTTGATAAAAAGGTTTTATTTAAAATAAGTTTAAAAAGCAATGCATTTCTCCGTGTCACAGCACGGTTACATCATGCTGTATAAAACAATAAACAAACTGCTACACTATATAATACAACATATCCAATCATAACCGGGCTTGAGCTATCCACCCACAAACTGACACAGCTGATTTCAGTGTAAGTGATTGAAAGCGTGTAGTGCTTAAAGGCGTAGCTGAGTCCTGTGTGATTGATTGTTGCCATATCCTGCTTAGCAACCGTGGGAGGTCTATAAGGATCTATTCCTTCTTTAGTCTGACAGGCTTATTAGACAAACCTACAACAATATCGTACATTTCCTTAAACTATCTATATATGTGTGATCGTAGTCTAACTGCCCCTTGTCAAAACTGTAATGTGACATAATCATTAGAAGTACTTATAAGGTGTGATCATAATCGTACATGTTAGTTACAAAACCAGCTCCCTCTATAAAATACGATTATCACTTGTATTCTAAGTCAAACCTCTTTTATTCAAAAACGCAATAATTACTTATATGTATACCAATAATATCTCCATTACTGGTAATACCACTAGCAGCACCCAAAAATTACACTTATAAAATATCATCGAGTCTGTATAGAATAATCAACCAACTACTAGCGGCACCATAATTACACAATATCGTAGTCATCATTGAATCTGTTTACATAACAACCAACCAATCATCTGTTGGGGGTGTGGTTACTGTCATAATCATCAATTGTTGATAATCCTCCTAAAGTTATCAATATATTCATAAACAGGGGTTGCAGGACCTATTCATAGTTGACCAGTAGCCGCACTAAATCATACTTACACAATATCGCAGCGATCATCAAATCTAATCTAATCAAATGTGAGAAGAAGAGTTGGAGAGAGATGGAAGAATGAGTGCTTGCGGCCTTCAGTGAAACATGGTGGAGGGTCTGCCCTGGTTTGGTACTGCTTTTCTGCCAGTGGTGTTGGGGATATTGTCCGAATTGAGGAGATCATGAATGCAGAAAAGTACAGACAGGTTTTAATTTATCATGCCATTCCTTCTGGAAAGCACCTGATTGGGATTGGTTTATTTTTCAGCATAATAATGATCCTAAGCACACTGCTAGTGCAATGAAATCATATTTGGGGAGAAAATCAGCTGATAAAACACTGACAGTCATGGACTGGCCTACACAGAGTCCAGAGCTGAATATAATAGAGGCAGTATGGGATCACCTGGACAGAGAAATAAATAAAAGACAACCTAAATCTAAAGAAGAACTCTGGGAAGTGCTGAAAGAATCCTGGTATAATATATCAGAAGATTACTTCAGAAAACTTCATGACAGTCTCCCCCAAAAGAGTTCAAGATGTGCTTAGTGCCAAGGGAGGTCACACTAAATACTGACGTTTCTCCTGAAGAAGCCATTTTGTTCTGAAAATTGTGTTTTTTTTATATTTTGTGTACATATTTCCTGTATTTTCAGTTTGTATCTAAATAAAGAAACCCACAAATAATATATGGTTTGTCATTAAACTTTGATAAAACAACAAATCTAATGGTGGCCTAACACTTTTGCACAGTACTGTATATGATATGCTTCTAGTAAGTAATTTTAATTTTGCTCACTTTATTTGAGTTTAAACTTACTACACCTAGAGTGAGTTGCTTTCGTGTTACTTGTGTTTTTTAAGTATGTCCATCCAAAGAAAGTTAACAGAAATCTCCTTTTTTTACATGTAGCGGCACAAACCAATAGAGAAGTTACCCAGATTCAAAGTGCAGCCTGCTCCGACTAGCACACCCCGCTAATTCCCCCAGAACGCTTATAACTACGTCACATCTAACCTACACTCCACCTGCACTGACTCGCTACCTCCCACCAACCACCTACACCTACATCAGAGCTAACCTACATTCCCTCTGCACCGCAATCACGCCTACATCTACGTCATGCCTAACCTACACACCCCTGCAATGCCCAGCTAAGTCCCTAATACCGCCTACACTTACATGTCTAACCTACACTCACCTTGAACACCCCAACTAACTCCCACGTACTGCCTATGGTCTGAAAAATACCTCACTATAATACATTGTACTAAATAGTAACCCTGTTACAGAGGAGGAAGTTTCCGCCCTTATACTGTCCTCTCACCTCACTACCTATCCCCTCGATCCCATCCCTTCACAGCTGCTCCCCTCTCTTTCTTCTACCCTTACCCCTATACTCATATCTTCAACCTCTCCCTCAGCACTGCTATATTTCCCCTCATCTCTTAAACATGCACTGGTCACAACTATCCTCAAAAAACCTTCTCTCGATCCAACTTTCCCATCCAACTACTGCCTTATTTCCCTACTCCCTCTTGCCTCAAAGCTTCTTGAAAAGCTAGTATATGCACGTCTATCCATTTCCTTACGTTAAACTCCCTCCTTCACCCACTGCAATCTGGATTTCGCCCCCATCACTCCGTAGAAACAGCAATTGTTAAGGTTATCAACAACCTACTGACAGCAAAATCCAAAGGCCACTTCTCTCTGCTTATCCTCCTTGATCTGTCTGCAGCCTTTGATACTGTCGCTCCAAACCCTCCAATCCTATGGCATTTGCAACACAGCTCTCTCATGGTTCTCTTCCTATCTGTCTAACCGTACCTTTAGTTTAGCTTTCTCTGGGGCATCCTCTGTCCCATTACCACTTTCTGTTGGGGTACCATAAAGGCTCTGTCCTTGGTCCCCTTCTCTTCTCAATCTTCACGTCATCGTTAGGTTCCTTAATCAAGTCCCACGGGTTTCGATATCATTTGTATGCCAACAACACCCATATCTACCTCTCTGCGCCAGATCTATCTCCTTTCTTGCTAACCCGTGTCACTAACTGTCTTTCTCATATCTTATCTTGGATGTCCTCTCATTACCTCAAGCTTAATCTCTCCAAAACTGAGCTCCTTATTTTCCCCCTTCTTCCAAAATCTCCACCCCCCATTTCTCTATAACTGTCGATGACTCCATCATTACCCATACCCCACATGCCCGATGTCTTGACTCAGATCTTTCTTTCACTCCTCATATTCAGTCCTTGGCTAAAGCCTGCCGCTTCCACCTTAAAAACATCTCTAAAATTAGACATTTCCTTACACAAGACACAACTAAGATTTGAATCCATTCTCTCATCTTTTCCTGCCTTGATTACTGCAACTCCATCCTCTCTGGGCCTCTGCCAGGCTCATCTTCCTTACACATAATTCTTCATCTGCTGCACCTCTCCCTTCAATCCCTTCACTGGCTTCCTCTTGCCTCCGGGATTAAACACAAAATTCTCAATCTGACATACAAAGCCCTCAACTGCACTGCTTCTACTATTCAGGGATGCTTACAACCTACACTAATCTTCCTAACTCTATTGCTATCCCCTTGAACCCCTTAGCATGTAAGCCTATGAGCCCAGCTGTTTGTAGATCACCTTCATAAGAGATGACTACAACAGTGCAACTCTCAGCAGGGCCGCTACCCATTTGATCCCTATAAATGTTATCTTGTATACCCCCTATGTTTGAAGCGCTGCAGAATCTGTTGGGGCTCTACAAATACAAATACCTGATCATAATAATAACCTCCCTATTATAACTATAGGAGCTATGTCACTAAAACGCCTCTCTGCGATGCCGCCTGTTCACAGCTATGTCGGAAGCTTGGAATATTTCGTCAGCTTGGAATATTTCGTCAGGCTTGCTCGACATAGCGTTGGATCCCTTCGAATATTTTGCCACCTTGTAGCACTTTCGATCACCGGGGCCTAAGAGAACAGTGTGAGTATAAAAATAGATTAAATTATGTACATTTCTAAATAGGATGATGATTTTTGGTGTTTTTATTTTTTATTATGCTAAAAGGGTTTAGACACGGTTAATCCCTCTGTGAAATAAAAAATTAGGGTGTTTTAAAATGTATCTAATATTTTTATGGTTAGGTATTTTTTCTTACATATTTTTTTTTTTTGCATGAGAACTGTAAGATGGGGCAAAATGATAAAATAATGTTATCTAATTTACTAAGTTACATTTTATTAGTACACTATATTGTCTTTTTAACATTTATTTCTCTCATTTAAAAAGTAATCACACGATTCAAGATAAGAGCAGATATCAGATTTCTTTAAAAGAACTAGACCACAGGAAAGAATGGTTGATTTAATCATAGAGGTTTGTTAAAACACATATTTGTAAACAGAAAGAATTCAGAAAATTTGAGTAACACATAATTTGTTTAATGAAGAAGAATCAAGGGGAATAGCTAACAATGTCACCAAATGACCAATGACAGGGAACACATAGGCAGCCCTGTTTCACAGCTGCTGTCCCACACTGTGAGTGTTAGAGAATGCACTGTATGATGTTTGTTTGCCATAACAACAGTAACTATGTGGGGGAGGAGCTACAGAAATTGTAAGCAGAGTCACAGGGAGAGCTAGTAAACATAGCCAGACATGAACATAAAGAGAGAAAACTTGACAAGAAGAAATGAGAGGATCAAGAACTGACTGGAGATCAAATTAAACTTAGAGAAAAAGAAATTAAAAACTAAAAAAAGGAAGTGAAAAGTATAATGATATAGGCTAGGGAGGCTTAGAGAGAGGTCAAATCAGACATGAAGGACCAAATGGAAATGATAGGAGCTAATGAAGGACCGGCAGCCACCAGATCTGTGGCAACCATCACTGATATTAAAGGGTAACTAGCATCACCTTGCCTCCCTGATACTTATATTGCTGTCCTGTGTGAAAGAGAATAATGTATCATTGTAATCTTTATTTTATAGGATATTCTGTATATGATTGAGTGGTATTCTCTTTAGATTTTTAGCTCATCCAATTAAATGTGGTGCTTAGCTCTAGGAATATCCAAGCCTTTAATGACTGCCTGGCTATTTACCAATCAGATGTTGCTCAGTGTGATGGTAGAGTTGAGGTTTCCTATGAAGCAGCTGACATAACTGGTGATATCTGTTATACAGATTAGCAAATTCACACGTTCCTGAGTTCTCCAAGAGACATCCTCTCATCCCCAAGCGGTATGTGATGCCCTGGAAACAAGACATGGTTAACAGGAAGCTTATTACAAAGGTAAGCACAAAGGAAATGTTAGCTCTAGAACATAAATTAAGAGAGTATATTCTGAACACATTTACCTTCTTACAGGGATAGGAAACTCAAAAATGTGCTTTTGTGATTCAGGCAGAGCTTACAATTTCCAGTTTACTTCTAATATAACATTTGCTTCATTCCTATTTTATTCTTTGTTGAAGAGATACCTAGGTAGGTGTCTGGGGCACTACATGACAGGAAATAGCTGCCATATAGTGCTCTTGCAAATGGATAATATTTTCTTGCAAAACTACTGCCATATAGTGTTCCAGACACGTGCATGCTCCTAAGTTTACATCCCTACTTTTCTGAAAAAGATACCAAGAGAATAAAGAAAATGGGATAATAGAAGGAAATTAGAAAATTGTTTAAAATTGCATGCTCTGTTTGAATCATGAAAGAAAAACATGGTGTTTAATGTCCCTTTAAATTTACTGTGAGTCACTTAACCTACATAGTGTAAACTTTAGCAAGGGATACGCTAGACCTTAATATGTTCACACCGTGTAATGCTTAGCAACTAATTAATGTAAAACTAAACACTAGAATCATCTTAAAATAAACATTGTGAATATACATCATGTTATACATAAAATATAGTATAATGGTAATGATAACAGTTTCTGCCTTATTAAAATGAATCCAGCTATAATAAAACATCCATAGTAAGTTATTTATTAAGGACCAGATTACAAGTGGAGCGATAAATATTGCTTTCATAAAGGCGATATTTGCGCTCCAATGTGTAATGCCAGCACACGCTAATGTGCGCTAGTATTACAAGTTCACAGCAATGCAAACTCAACCTCACGTTGGTATTGCTATGAAGCATTGCGCTCATGAGAGTGCGCTTCCATAGGCTCCTATAGAAGCCTCATTCTTTCTGATGCGGTCAGAGGGCTCGCGAACCATAATTTGGTTTGCGCAAGGTCGCTGTCGGAAGTAATTTGTTTTATCGACTGCTTCCAATGGCGCATTATACCTCAATTTCAGCAGCCGGACCCATAGCAAGTATTAGAAGCTGTTAAGCGATAACTTATACCAGGTTTCCAATGAAAGCGCAAACCGGTAATACACTGTTGGAGGCTGTCGATATTGTGAAAAAAATTACACCCAGCTCAACTAGGTGTAAAAGAGGAAAAGGAGCTTTTTGAGGCCTGGTTCCCATTGAAATTCTAAATCTTGCAATCAATGCAAGTGTCTCAATCTAGAAATGAATTGGCTTATGTAATATATATTGTTGTCCCATGTATAGGAATATTTGCACTTATGTTCTTATTGAAATATCAATATGTATGTACATATAAAAATATATGCAAGCAAAAATTGGTTTTAGTTACTTTAAAGGGCTTAGTAAAACTGAGGCTGTGGGTATTTTACATAAAATGGAAAATTCAAGAACCAGGGGTCATGATCTCAAGCTGAAGGGTAGTAGATTCAGGAGTAATTTGAGGAAGCACTTCTTTACAGAAAGAGTGATTGATTAATGGAATAAACTTCCTCAAGAGGTAGTAATGACAAACATTGTTGGGGACTTTAAAAATGCCTGGGACAAGCATAAGGCTATCTTACGAACTAGATAAGTTTATATTGTTAGGTAATATCAGGCAGACTTGCTGGGCCTATGGCTCTTATCTGCCGTCAATATCAATATCTATATATATACGTATTTCAAACTAGACCTATGCCTAGGGCATCAATATATATTACATATTGAAATTAGTCAGGTGTGTGCCTGATATTTGTGGGCCCTTGAGCGGTTTGTGAATGGGGAACATATCAGTAGTAGTATTTGATTAATATTTCAAAATCAAGGAATATATCACTGTGTTAATTTTTCTTATAGTTATGAGAAATGTTTCTTTTTTTAAAGCTATGTACTAATCTATGCATTTATCTTTAAAGGGATACTAAACCCAAATTATTTTCTTTCATGATTCGAATAGAGCATGCAATTTTAAGCAACTTTCTAATTTACTCCTATTATCATTTTTTATTTGTTCTCTTGGTATCTTTATTTGAAAAGCAGGAATGAAAGCTTAGGAGCCGGCCCATTTTAGGATTAGCACCTGGGTACTGCTTGCTGATTGGTTGCTAAATGTAGCCACCAATTAGCAAGCGCTATCCAGGGTGCTGAACAAAAATGGGCTGGCTCCTAAGCTTTTATTCCTGCTTTTTCAAATAAAGATACCGAGAGAACCAAGAAAATTTGATAATAGGAGTAAATTATAATGTTGTTTGAAACTGCATGCTCTATCTAAATCATAAAAGAAAAAAATTGGGTTTAGTATCCCTTTAAGTTGATTTTGCATACACAGTTTCAAAGTTCCATATATCACCTAACAAGAGAACCATGTTTTGGGGTCTGCTGAAAGGGATAGGAAACCCCAAATATTTTGTTCATGCTTGTGTTTTTTTATTTATTTTTTTCATTTGAAAGTTTACAATTAATTGTTATTATCAAATTGTATTCATTCTCTTGTTATTCTTTATTGAAGAGATATCTAGATAATTTAGCGTGCATATATTTGAAGCACATCTAGTGATTTTAAAAAATGATTTACATTATTGCAAAACTGCTGCCATATAGTGTTACAGACACGTGCACAGTCCTGAACTTACTTTCATGCTTTTCAACAAAGGATTATAAGAAAACAAATACAATTTAAGAGTAGAATTATATTGTAAATTTGGTAAAAGTGTATGCTTTATCTGAATCATGAAAGAAAATATGTGGGTTTTATGTCCCTTGAAATGACATTATGATGTCAATTGTTCATTTTAAAGGGACAAATCAAATCTATTTTTAAAATAACAAAAGGTGCATAGATTATCACTACATATAATCCCCTGAGATTGCACATCGAAAGGTCATTGTTACCAGATATAAATTAAAATACAATAATAATGTAAAAAAAACTAATACATTTTTATGATGATGACTCTTATTATTTTATAATTAGCATCATTCATATACAGGTAGCCCTCAGTTTACGCCGGGGTTAGGTTCCAGAAGGAATGGTTGTAAATCGAAACCGTTGTAAATTGAAACCCAGTTTATAATGTAAGTCAATGGGAAGTGAGGGAGATAGGTTCCAGGCCCCTCTCAATATTGTCATAAGTAACACCTAATACATTATTTTTAAAGCTTTGAAATGAAGACTTTAAATGCTAAACAGCATTATAAACCTAATAAAATAATCACACAACACAGAATATATAATTAAACTAAGTTAAATGAACAAAAACATTTGCTAAACAGCATTATAAACCTAATAAAATAATCACACAACACAGACTTCACTTGCATTTTTCTGCAAACAGTTATTTCTATGCATTCCAATCTGGACTGATTTACAGACAGGAAGATCTTGGGCGCGATCCGATATACGGCGCAGGTTTCGGCGCAAGCGTGGAAACCTGCGCCTCCCGTAGTTTCAGCTCGCAACTCGAGCTATCCCATATACGGCGCCGCCAGAGGCTAAAGTGCCGTAAGTCTCACAAACTAGCGATGTCCAGAAATCTGCATTTGATTTGAATAGCCAATAGAATAAGAGCAACTGTAATTCTATTGGCTATTCTAATCAGCCAATAGAATTACAGTAGCTTTTATTCCATTGGCTATTCAAATCAGCCAATAGAATTAAAGTAGCTCGCTTTCGATTGGCTGATTTGAATTTGAAGGCTCAAATCAGCCAATAGGAATTCAAGGGACGCCATTTTTAATCGCGTACCTTGAATTCCTATTCAGTGTACGGCGGCGATCGCATGAAGAGGATCCTCCACGTTCCGGCTCCGGTCTTCAGTTCCAGAGGTCTTTCGGTTCCAGCGTCGCCGATCTTCAATTCCAGCATCGCCGGTCTTCATTTCCAGATGGACGGTCTTCAGCTCCGCGGTCATCAGTCTTCAACTCCTCCGCTCCGTGCCGGCTGGATCCTGGAAGAAGAAGAGGTCGCCGCCTGGAAGAAGAGGTCGCCGCCTGGAACAGGACCTTCTCCGCCGGTCTTCAGGACAGGTAAGGAGCACTTGGGGGTTAGACTTAGGTTTTCTTAAGGGGGGATTGGGTGGGTTAGAATAGGGGTATGTGGGTGGTGGGTTGTAATGGGGGGGAGTGTTGGTTTTTTTTTACAGGCAAAAGAGCTGATTTCTTTGGGGCATGCCCCACAAAAGGCCCTTTTAAGGGCTGGTAATAGAGCTGTTAACTTTTGTAATTTAGATTAGGGTAGGGAAATTTTTTTATTTTGTGGGGCTTTGTTATTTTATTAGGGGGCTTAGAATAGGTGTAATTAGCTTAAAATTCTTGTAATCTTTTTTTTTGTTTGTAATTAAGTGTTTTGTTTTTTTGTAATTTAGTTTAGTGTATTTAATTGTAGTTTAGTTTAGATATTTGTAGTTTATTTAATTTATTGATAGTGTAGGTGTATTTGTAACTTAGGTTAGGATTTATTTTACAGGTAAATTGGTAATTATTTTAACTAGGTAGCTATTGTACCTAGTTAAAATAAATGCCAAGTTACCTGTAAAATAAACATAAACCCTAAAATAGCTACAATGTAATTATTAATTACATTGTAGCTATCTTAGGGTTTATTTTATAGGTACGTATTTAGATTTAAATAGGAATATTTTAATTAATAATATTAATATTAATTAGATTTATTTTAATAAGAATTTAGTTAGGGATGTTAGAGTTAGATAGGGTTATTATACTTAATATATATATATATAATATAATAACGATATTAACTATATTAACCCTAATATAATTAGGGTTAATATAGTTAATATATATAATATAATAACTATATTAACTAGATTAACCCTAATATAATTAGGGTTAATATAGTTAATATAGCTGGCGGCGGTGTAGGGCGATTAGATTAGGGGTTAATCTATTTAATATAGGTGGCGGCGGTGTAGGGGGATTAGATTAGGGGGCAATCTATTTATTATAGGTGGCGGCGGTGTAGGGGGATTTAGATTAGATGCAAAGGAGCTGATTACTTTGTGACAATGCCCCGCCAAAAGCCCTTTTAAGGGCTGGTAAAAGAGCTGATTTCTTTGGGACATGCCCTGCAAAAAGCCCTTTTAAGGGCTGGCAATAGAGCTGTTACTTTGGGGCAATGTCACGCAAAAGGCCCTTTTAAGGGCTGGTAATAGAGGTGATTACTTTAGGGGGATTAGATTAGGGGTTAATGTATTTAATATAGCTGGCGGCGGTGTAGGGGGATTAGATTAGGGGTTAATACATTTAATATAGCTGGCGGCGGGGTAGGAGCTCACATTAGGGGGTAGTTTAATGTAGCTGGCGGCGGTGTAAGGGGCTCACATTTGGGGGTAGTTTAATGTAGCTGGCGGCGGTGTAAGGGGCTCACATTAGGGGGTAGTTTAATGTAGCTGGCGGCGGTGTAAGGAGCTCACATTAGGGGGTAGTTTAATATAGCTGGCGGCGGGGTAGGAGCTCACATTAGGGGGTATGTAATGTAGCTGGCGACGGTGTAGGGGGATCACATTAGGGGGTAGGTAATGTAGCTGGCGACGGTGTAGGGGGATCACATTAGGGGGTTATACTTTTAATGTAGGTGGCGGCGGGGTCCGGGAGCTGCGGTTTAGGGGTTAAATACTTTATTAGGGATTGCGGCGGGGGATCGCGGTTGACAGTCAGATAGACATTGCGCATGCGTTAGGTGTTAGGTTTTATTTAGCAGATTGCGGTTGACAGGTAGATAGACATTGCGCATGCGTTAGGTGTTTTAGGTTTTATTTGGCAGGTAGTTTAGGGAGTTACGGGGCTCCAATAGACAGCGTAAGGCTTACTACGGCTGCATTTTGTGGCGATGTAAAAATGGAGTAAGATTTCTCCATTTTTGCCACGTAAGTCCTTACGTTGTATATTGGATACCAAACTGCGCGGGTTTGGTATACCTGCCTATGGCCCAAAAAACTATGGGCGAAGGCAGAAATATACAAGCATAACTTCTATGTTACGCCATATATGTGATACCAAACCAGCGCAAATTTTGGCGTCACCGGCTTCTGCAGGTGACGCTGTATATCGGATCGAGGCCCTTGTTCCTTTGAAATCTGCTCGATAGCTCAGGTCTGGTTAAACTGATTAATTTCAGCTTGCTTGGCTTTGCTGCAACACAAGCGGACAGCTTCACCTACTGGCTATTTTAATAAATGCACTGCTTCTCATTGCTTTTCAATAGCAGTCACATGACTGGAAAAAAAGGTTGTTATTCTGAAACGGTGTAAATTGAACCGTTGTAAAACGAGGGCCACCTGTATTTCATTTTCAATGTGAACATCTGTGATCATTTTGATTCAATAAAAAAATAATGACACAAAATATTATGTGGCATATTAATATTATTTATAAAATATATGTAATATTATGTCTGCTCAAGCAGAGTATACATTTGCAATATTTAGGAATATTAGAAAAATAAAATGAGTGACAAATATGAAATAATAACCACAAATTTTGAAGTATTATCTTAAATATGGAGATATTTAAACATTCTAAAAGTGTATTGTGCATTTTTCTCAGGGAGAGTCCGTGTCTGTTCATATGATGTCAATTAAAATGTATTTATCACCTCTATATCATGGCAATCACATATATATTCCGCATACATCACAGTGCTTAAATATAAAAGAAATGCATTTATATTATTAGTCAATATATTTTATAATCTACTTGACAAAAAGGAGTGCATTAGTCATGCTAGGTACATTTTTAAATAATTTCATTAAAAACAGGACTTTAAACATAAATGCAAGGTATTTGGCCATATCAGCAGGAATGAGGACTTGCTTTCAAGGTTTTCTACAACTGGATAACCCTTATTAGCTTGTTCTGAAGGAGAACATTTGCTTCAGGATTATTAGTCATAACATTATTTGCACATGCAAGTTGACTAATGTGAAAAAGCATATACTGTATTAATTTCTAAAACGTATCCTCAAGTATTCTTAAATGGGATAATATTGTTGAAAAAAGGACACATAGGTTTCTAAACAATTTACGCGGGCATATTAATTAACATCATGTGAAAGTAAAATAAAAAATGAAGCTGTTATTTCAAAATATAAGGGGGAAAAATCTGCAACAGTCAGCATGCCACTCGTAATGTAGCCCAGCAGTCGCCAACCAGTGGTCCATGAACCACTAGTTGTCCATGAACCACTAGTGGTCCACGAGAAGATGTTGGTGGTCCTTGACACCATCAAGCAGAAATTAATCTCCTCTGATGGTGTCACCCCTGTCGTGCCGCAACTCCCTACAGTGCCTGGCTGGACATCAGTGAAAACCAACCGAGGAGGAGTTAAATTACAATCTCCCTATGCACGTTGCGTAGTACTTAGTACTGAGCGCTGCTCAGAGGAAGATGGTTCCATTCTAAAGTCAGCAGAGGTTGGTATAGTCATGGCTTGAAATAGTGGAATTAAAGTATATAAAAAAAAGAAAATCTTAAAAAAAAAAATTCCCACATTTCAGTTATTTTCTTCCCTTTACCTGTCTCTTTGTAGTAGTTTTTCTAATTCCTTCAGATGGATTTACATCACTCTTTGTCTTCCTCCCCTTCATCTTCTTTTTTTAAATGTATTAAATATTAATTATATTTTATTCTAATAATTTTCCCGCTCACAAAGCCATTCCACCTGAATTCGAATAATTGCTATCCAGCAGATCAGCCGTATTCCACCTGTATTATAGTAATTGCCAGTAACATCAGTAGTGGTTAGCTCACATCCATATTGAGAGCTTTCTGATATAAACTTAATTTATGACTCCAATGTGTGTCTATGATCATAAGTCGTTTTGAATATTTCCTAACTGGGGAGGCAACTTGGAAGTCTTTTGGTCCTTTTAAACATAATTCTTTTTTTCTCACTTTCTGCCTCTCTGTTTCCAGCTCAAAAGTTGGCACTCACCCTTCATCTGTTATTTGGAAGTATTCTCTCAGTTCTGGCATTCAGTTAGTTAATTCCAAAAAATTGTTCTTAAAAATGCGTAAATATATACATAATGTAAACTTAGCTATGGTTATACTAGTTATGTACATTATGTGTATGTGTATATACAGTATATATATATATATATATATATATATATATATATATATATATATATATATATATATATACATACACACACACACATTATACAGGTTTGTACCTTTTAAAAAAAAAAAATCATGTTGGTTGTCTACGGGATTCAAATTGTGAGTTTAGTGGTCCCTGAGGTCCGAAAGGTTGGCTACCCCTGATCTAGCCCATAGTAAGATATTAATACGAGGGACTCAGAGCGATTTATAAAAGAACAATCATGACCTATGTCTCTTTTTAGTAAAAAAAAATAAAAAATCCTCTAAAATGATGAATTTGAAATGTGAGATAATCTTTGTTGAAATAAAGTGTAAGATTACCTAATATAAAAAACAAAACGTTGAATGTTTTATCCACAAGGTGCCAATTTTAAAGTAATATAATGGTGTTGAGAAGGAAACCACATTTAAAAAAATATTTAATAATTTTACACAGGTTAAAGATACAAAGATTGGTTTTATGTGGCCTTTGTAAGTCAATAAAATCCTTAAAAAATTGCATGATCACATTTGTTTTATACAGCTACATACCGTACATGTGCTGTTCAATAGCATATGAATTTCATATTTAGAAATAGCTCATCTTCTATAAATGAAACACACATTTTTATATTTGTGTGGTTCATCCATAATGTTGTAAAAGTCATCCAATATTAAGATAGAAAATGTTATCAACATTTTATCTATCAAAATTGCATGAATAATTCAATGTATTAATGTATACTGTAAGTCTATACAGCTATGTCAGATTGAAAGGTATTCATAAAGATTTAATCAAAGTTCTTTGCAAACCGAGACTTATTTTGCTAATTTGCAGTTTACAAAGTAATTAATTTTTTCTATCTGTTCTTAATTAAACTATATATTAATAAAGAATATTTATATTAGTTAAAAATAAATATGAAAGAATTACATTTTTATAGTATAATATTATACTGAACTACATCTGCTTGAGTGACATAAGGGTGTGTATATATAGTAAATAATGCTACATACAGTAATAAATTAACATAAATAAGTGCATAGCAGTTAGCAACATCATCTAGGGTTCTGGAGAAGACAACTACTGGATAGAAAAAGGAAGTCATTGAACTGAGAGAGTGCAGAGAGTGTTGACATTAATGTGCAGTCATAGCTGACCTGGAAAATTGTTTTATAACTAGAGGCGTAACTAGAAACCTCAGGGCCCCGGTGCAAGAATCCATGAAGAGCCCCCCCCCATATATTATGTATATGAACGAGCAGAAGTTCAATATTTTAGTTAAACATATTTTTGTGTGGAAAATGTCTTAAGGACCATCATAAGTGATAAAATTACATGCTCCAATTCCTTAAAAACATTTTATTTTATCACTAGTGACAATGTAGGCCTATGTGTGTTGCTCTGCAGGTCCCAAATGGTACTTTAACTATGTGTTTAACCCCTTTGCGGAGGTTAAGCACATAGCTTTGCAGATTCTGTGGTGATAAAATAACAAATTAGAGAATGTCATTTTAGCACTATAAAAGCCCTTTAAATGGAAAGTCTACTTGAATTTTTTATTTTTTTTAAAGATAGAGAATCCCTTTATTACCCATTCCCCCGTTTTGCATAACCAAAACGGTTATATTAATATACTTTTTACCTCTGTGATTACATTGTATCTAAGCCTCTGCAGACTGCCCCTTTATTTCAGTTATTTTGACATGCTTGCATTTTAGCCAATTAGTGCTGACTTATAAATAACTCCACTGGAGTGAGCACAGAGAGAGAGAGAGAGATTATGGTTTAAGAGTTACAGCAATCACAAACACACAGATAACATTTTAATGCAATATAACATCTTAAAGGCCCATTAAACCAAAAAAAATTCTTTCACGATTCAGATAGAGAATACAATTTTAAACAACATTCCAATTTACTTCTATTATCTAATTTGCTGCAATCTTTGTATATACTTTGTTAAAGAAATAGCAATGCACATTGGTGAGCCAATCACATGAGGCATCTATGTGCAGCCACCAATCAGAAGCTACTGAGCCTATCTAGATATGCTTTTCAGGAAAGAATATCAAGAGAATGAAGCAAATTAGATAATAGAAGTAAATTAGAAAGTAGTTTAAAATTGTATTCTCTATCTGAATCATGAAATAAAAAAATGTGGGTTTAATGTCCCTTTAAGTCTTAACTGCACTGACAGTTAATAGTCAGCAGATCAGCACTTTTGTAATAAACAATGATGTTCTCAACCTACACCCAGGAGATGTGTGTGCTAGCTTGATAGTATTAAGATGCAGGAAGCAGGGTTCTAAGGCCACACACATTATTATACATGACATGATGAGTCTCATCATGTCATGTATAATAATGTGTGTGGCCTTAGAACCCTGCTTCCTGCATCTTAATACTTCGATGAGTGTATTTAATATATATATATATAAGTTTAAATGCTTAAAAAAGTGTTTTTTAAAGAAATGGACAAGTTCAATATATATACACTGTGTGCAGAATTATTAGGCAAATGAGTATTTTGACCACATCATCCTCTTTATGCATGTTGTCTTACTCCAAGCTGTATAGGCTCGAAAGCCTACTACCAATTAAGCATATTAGGTGATGTGCATCTCTGTAATGAGAAGGGGTGTGGTCTAATGACATCAACACCCTATATCAGGTGTGCATAATTATTAGGCAACTTCCTTTCCTTTGGCAAAATGGGTCAAAAGAAGGACTTGACAGGCTCAGAAAAGTCAAAAATAGTGAGATATCTTGCAGAGGGATGCAGCACTCTTAAAATTGCAAAGCTTCTGAAGCGTGATCATCGAACAATCAAGCGTTTCATTCAAAATAGTCAACAGGGTCGCAAGAAGCGTGTGGAAAAACCAAGGCGCAAAATAACTGCCCATGAACTGAGAAAAGTCAAGCGTGCAGCTGCCAAGATGCCACTTGCCACCAGTTTGGCCATATTTCAGAGCTGCAACATCACTGGAGTGCCCAAAAGCACAAGGTGTGCAATACTCAGAGACATGGCCAAGGTAAGAAAGGCTGAAAGACGACCACCACTGAACAAGACACACAAGCTGAAATGTCAAGACTGGGCCAAGAAATATCTCAAGACTGATTTTTCTAAGGTTTTATGGACTGATGAAATGAGAGTGAGTCTTGATGGGCCAGATGGATGGGCCTGTGGCTGGATTGGCAAAGGGCAGAGAGCTCCAGTCCGACTCAGACGCCAGCAAGGTGGAGGTGGAGTACTGGTTTGGGCTGGTATTATCAAAGATGAGCTTGTGGGGCCTTTTCGGGTTGAGGATGGAGTCAAGCTCAACTCCCAGTCCTACTGCCAGTTTCTGGAAGACACCTTCTTCAAGCAGTGGTACAGGAAGAAGTCTGCATCCTTCAAGAAAACATGATTTTCATGCAGGACAATGCTCCATCACACGCGTCCAAGTACTTCACAGCGTGGCTGGCAAGAAAGGGTATAAAAGAAGAAAATCTAATGACATGGCCTCCTTGTTCACCTGATCTGAACCCCATTGAGAACCTGTGGTCCATCATCAAATGTGAGATTTACAAGGAGGGAAAACAGTACACCTCTCTGAACAGTGTCTGGGAGGCTGTGGTTGCTGCTGCACGCAATGTTGATGGTGAACAGATCAAAACACTGACAGAATCCATGGATGGCAGGCTTTTGAGTGTCCTTGCAAAGAAAGGTGGCTATATTGGTCACTGATTTGTTTTTGTTTTGTTTTTGAATGTCAGAAATGTATATTTGTGAATGTTGAGATGTTATATTGGTTTCACTGGTAAAAATAAATAATTTAAATGGGTATATATTTGTTTTTTGTTAAGTTGCCTAATAATTATGCACAGTAATAGTCACCTGCACACACAGATATCCCCCTAAAATAGCTATAACTAAAAACAAACTAAAAACTACTTCCAAAAATATTCAGCTTTGATATTAATGAGTTTTTTGGGTTCATTGAGAACATGGTTGTTGTTCAATAATAAAATTAATCCTCAAAAATACAACTTGCCTAATAATTCTGCACTCCCTGTATATATATTCCATATTCTTTTTTATTTTATTTATAATAAAGCAGTCAGTTACTGATAATGATTTGCTAGCCTCTCCTCTGAATAGTCATGTGACTTGGTCTACTACTTAGTCATGATGAAACTAACCTGTCTGCATTTGCTATAAAAATAAATATGATATATAATGAAATTATACCAAAATCATATGCAGCAGCAGCAGAACTAATGTTTTAAAAACAATGTGATCAGAAAACATTGTGCTGCTCTCCTCTGAACAGCACAATGTTTTCTGATCACATCGTTTATTAAAACATATTTGTGAGTGTCAATATTAAGTATTTATTAATAATAAAATAACGCTTTGGCCTAGATTTAGAGTTCGGCGGTAGCCTTGAAAACCAGCGTTAGAGGCTCCTAACGCTGGTTTTAGGCTACCGCCGGTATTTGGAGTCATTCAAAAAAGGGTCTAACGCTCACTTTTCAGCCGCGACTTTTCCATACCGCAGATCCCCTTACGTAAATTGCGTATCCTATCTTTTCAATGGGATCTTTCTAACTCCGGTATTTAGAGTCGTGACTGAAGTGAGCGTTAGAATTCTAACGACAAAACTCCAGCCGCAGAAAAAAGTCAGGAGTTAAGAGCTTTCTGGGCTAACGCCGGTTCATAAGGCTCTTAACTACTGTACTCTAAAGTACACTAACACCCATAAACTACCTATGTACCCCTAAACCGAGGTCCCCCCACATCGCCGCCACTCGATTCAATTTTTTTAACCCCTAATCTGCCGACCGCCAACTACGTTATACTTATGTACCCCTAATCTGCTGCCCCTAACACCGCCGACCCCTGTGTTATATTTATTAACCCCTAATCTGCCCCCCACAACGTCGCCGCCAACTACCTACAATAATTAATCCCTAATCTGCCGACCGCAAAGCGCCGCTACTTAAATTATCCTTATGTACCCCTAATCTGCTGCCCCTAACACCGCCGACCCCTATATTATATTTATTAACCCCTAATCTGCCCCCCTCAACGTCGCCTCCACCTGCCTACACTTATTAACCCCTAATCTGCCGAGCGGACCGCACCGCTACTATAATAAAGTTATTAACCCCTAATCCGCCTCACTAACCCTATAATAAATAGTATTAACCCCTAATCTGCCCTCCCTAACATCGCCGACACCTAACTTCAATTATTAACCCCTAATCTGCCGACCGGAGCTCACCGCTATTCTAATAAATGTATTAACCCCTAAAGCTAAGTCTAACCCTAACACTAACACCCCCCTAAGTTAAATATCATTTTTATCTAACGAAATAAATGAACTCTTATTAAATAAATTATTCCTATTTAAAGCTTAATACTTACCTGTAAAATAAATCCTAATATAGCTACAATATAAATTATAATTACATTGTAGCTATTTTAGGATTAATATTTATTTTACAGGCAACTTTGTAATTATTTTAACCAGGTACAATAGCTATTAAATAGTTAAGAACTATTTAATAGTTACCTAGTTAAAATAATAACAAAATTACCTGTAAAATAAATCCTAACCTAAGTTATAATTAAACCTAACATTACACTCAGAATCAAGTTCAATCCGATTGGCTGATCCAATCAGCCAATCAGATTGAGCTCGCATTCTATTGGCTGATCGGAACAGCCAATAGAATGCGAGCTCAATCTGATTGGCTGATTGGATCAGCCAATCGGATTGAACTTGATTCTGATTGGCTGATTCCATCAGCCAATCAGAATATTCCTACCTTAATTCCGATTGGCTGATAGAATCCTATCAGCCAATCGGAATTCGAGGGACGCCATCTTGGATGACGTCATTTAAAGGAACCGTCATTCGTCGTTCAGTCGTCGGCCAGGATGGATGTTCCGCGTCGGAGGTCTTCAGGATGCTGCTGCTCCGCTCCGGATGGATGACGATACAAGATGCCGCTTGGATGAAGACTTCAATCGGATGGAAGACCTCTTCTGCCCCGCTTGGATGAAGACTTCTACCGGATCATGGACATCTTCAGCCCCCCGCTTGGGCTTGGATCAGGACATCGGAGGAGCTCTTCTGGACCGATCGGTGAACCTGGTATGGTGAAGATAAGGTAGGAAGATCTTCAGGGGCTTAGTGTTAGGTTTATTTAAGGGGGGTTTGGGTTAGATTAGGGGTATGTGGATGGTGGGTTGTAATGTTGGGGGGGGGTATTGTATGTTTTTTTTTACAGGCAAAAGAGCTGAACTTCTTGGGGCATGCCCCGCAAAGGGCCCTGTTCAGGGCTGGTAAGGTAAAAGAGCTTTGAACTTTAGTAATTTAGAATAGGGTAGGGCATTTTTTTATTTTGGGGGGCTTTGTTATTTTATTAGGGGGCTTAGAGTAGGTGTAATTAGTTTAAAATTGTTGCAATATTTTTCTTATGTTTGTAAATATTTTTTTATTTTTTGTAACTTAGTTCTTTTTTATTTTTTGTACTTTAGTTAGTTCATTTCATTGTAGTTATTTGTAGATATTGTATTTAATTAATTTAATGATAGTGTAGTGTTAGGTTTATTTATAACTTAGGTTAGGATTTATTTTACAGGTAATTTTGTTATTATTTTAACTAGGTAACTATTAAATAGTTCTTAACTATTTAATAGCTATTGTACCTGGTTAAAATAATTACAAAGTTGCCTGTAAAATAAATATTAATCCTAAAATAGCTACAATGTAATTATAATTTATATTGTAGCTATATTAGGATTTATTTCACAGGTAAGTATTTAGCTTTAAATAGGAATAATTTATTTAATAAGAGTTAATTTATTTCGTTAGATAAAAATGATATTTAACTTAGGGGGGTGTTAGTGTTAGGGTTAGACTTAGCTTTAGGGGTTAATACATTTATTAGAATAGCGGTGAGCTCCGGTCGGCAGATTAGGGGTTAATAATTGAAGTTAGGTGTCGGCGATGTTAGGGAGGGCAGATTAGGGGTTAATACTATTTATTATAGGGTTAGTGAGGCGGATTAAGGGTTAATAACTTTATTATAGTAGCGGTGTGGTCCGCTCTGCCAGTGTAGGCAGGTGGGGGCGAAGTTGTGGGCGGCAGATTAGGGGTTAATAAATATAATATAGGGGTCGTTAGGGACAGCAGATTAGGGGTACATAGCTATAATGTAGGTTGCGGCGGTTTACGGAGCGGCAGATTAGGGGTTAATAATAATATGCAGGGGTCAGCGATAGCGGGGGCGGCAGATTAGAGGTTAATAAGTGTAAGGTTAGGGGTGTTTAGACTCGGGGTACATGTTAGGATGTTAGGTGCAGACGTAGGAAGTGTTTCCCCATAGCAAACAATGGGGCTGCGTTAGGAGCTGAGCGCGGCTTTTTTGCAGGTGTTAGGGTTTTTTTCAGCTCAAACAGCCCCATTGTTTCCTATGGGGGAATCGTGCACGAGCACGTTTTTGAGGCTGGCCGCGTCCGTAAGCAACTCTGGTATCGAGTGTTGCAGTAGCATTAAATTATGCTCTACGCTCCCTTTTTGGAGCCTAACGCAGCCATTCTGTGGACTCTCAATACCAGAGTTATTTTAGAGGTGCGGCCAGAAAATAGCCAGCGTTAGCTACGCGGGTCGTTACCGACAAAACTCTAAATCTAGCCGTTTGTTTGCCAATGGCCCCTGAAGCTGTGCTGTGTGCCAGTGCCTGCCCTGATGAGGCAACTCTACTACTTCTTGAGTGATGATGAAATTAAACTAAAACTAACCTTACCTAACGGTCTGCATTTGCAGCTATAAAAATAAATATATATCTTTCTTGATATCAATTGAATCAATCATATGCAGCCCCAGCCAGCATGCAGCAACAGAAATAATGTTTTAAAAACGATGCATGTGGTCAGAAAACATTGTGCTACTCTCCTCTGAACAGCACAATGTTTTCTGATCACATTGTTTATTAAAACATTTGTGAGTGTGAAGTGATACTGATTTAATTCATAATAATAACCCTTACCCTTTGTTTGCCCCACAATTTGCCCCTGAACTAAGCCGTGCTGTGTGCCAGACAGTGCCCCCTCACAAATTAGTGCCAATCTCTCACAGTCTCACTTACTAGTCTGAGTTGTCTAGTGGAAGTCTGACTATTGTTGATCACCAACACCAGCCACTGCAGTCTGCAGCCAGACCCTGGTCCAAGTCGGAGTCTGGACTCACTCACTCCTCTCCTCAGCATGTTCCAACCAACAGTCTGAGAGACAACACCGGCCAGTCCACGAGCCAAGCGACCTCTGATTCACTCACGATGAGTCACGTGTCAGCCGCGCAATGCTACCGCGCTGACTCTGTTATGGACAAGTCCTTCCCCCTCTGATACTGTGTCGGCCTCCCCAGCCAGACCCCGCCCTCTTACCGCTTCTCAGTCTCACTGTCTCAGACTGACTGACAGCAGCAGCAGCTGAGTGACAACTTCTTGAGGCAATCAGGCAACAAGAAGGTCTACTCTTGCCAGGGCCCAGCTCCTGCCTCCTTCTTTCCCGCTCAGCACTAGCAAATGTTTCAGAGCGTTGCCGCGGGTTACCATGGCAACGCTCTGAAACATTTGCTACTACTGATTTAAAACTGCTAGGGACCGGGTGCTGAAAATTATGGAAAATAAAAAGTTTGTTAAAAAAAAAAAGTGTGGAAAATAAAAAAGTTTGTTGTGCTGAAGCTGCCTGGGGCCCCCTTGAGGGTTGGACCTGCCGGGCCTGGTCGCAAGTGCGACTTCTGCACCACCGCTAGTTCCGCCCCTGTTTATAACTATCATCTCTCATCTATCTTTCTCCACTGCCTCCTGTCTTCAATCTCTCTTTGTAACACTCCCTTCTCTCTCAGGCTATGGGTATGGTGTAGATTTATTAAGCAGTGGGTGCTGCAATCTACCCCCAAAGTTTTAGGTCCGCCTGAAACTTAAATTAAGAAGCAGCGGTCTTAAGACCGCTGCTCCTTAAAGGGACAGTTCACCCAAAAACTTTCTCCCCTTTAAATTATTCCCAATGATCCTTTTTACCTGCTAGAGTGTATTAAATTGGTTGCAAGTAGCTCCTTTACTCATATTTCAGCATTTGAAATAGCTGATTTAGCTTGTGGTTTCCCAACCTATACTGAAAGTTTTGATACTGGCGTATACGCTATTGACAAGCCTAAGTAAACACAGCCAGCAGAAGAGATTACACCCTCAGTGGGGGCATGATAGTTAAGTAATAAAATGATAATATTCCATTGTTCTCTCTATGTATTGAGCTTTGGTGTTCCAGACAAATATAAGATAAGGAAGCAAGTCTGTGTACATAAAAGTGATAACGTAATGAGATCTGATATTACCTGAAGCTCAACCCATTGTAATAGGCTGTGGTTTCAAAGCACAAAACCAGCTACTTCAGATACACAAATAAACCCGAAAATGCAATTTCTCAAATATTTTATACTCTGCAGTTGGTATAACAAGTCATTTAAAATACATTTATGGAAAAACAATTTTACAGTGTACTGTCCTTTTAACTCATCCACCACCTCTGAGGTGGCGGACAGCAATCATCCCAATCGGATACGATCGGGATGATTGACACCCCCTGCTAGCGGTCGTTTGGCAGGGGCGACATTGTACAAGCATTTCACCAGAAATGCTTGTACAATGATAAATGCTAACAGCGTATGCTTTCGGAATTTATCGATGTCCTCTCAACATTTGATAAATCTAAATATATTTTCTTTACACTCTGCTTTCTTAAATCTCTTCTCTCTTTTTTTTCCTCTCCACTCATTCATAACACTATCTTTTTCACCAAAATCTGCCCCTGTTTACCCTCTCAGTTTAAAGGGACATAATACTTATATGTTAAATCACTTGAAACTGATGCAGTATAACTGTAAAATGCTGACAGGAAAATATCACCTGAGCATCTCTATGTAAAAAAGGAAGATATTTTACCTCACAATTTCCTCAGCTCAGCAGAGTAAGTTCTGTGTAAAAAGTTATACTCAGTTGTTGCTCAGCTGCAGGTAAAAAAAAAATAAAAAAAATGAAGAAAGGAACAGCAGCCAATCAGCATCAGCAGTGCTGAGGTCATGAACTCTTTTACTGTGATCTCATGAGATTTGACTTAACTCTCATGAGATTTCATAGTACACTGAATAGGGAAATAATATGAGAGTGCACAGGCTCATCCCCTAATCTGTCCCAGGACAGACACACTAAAATGCTGCTTAGAAATCCTTTACAGTGGGAGGTGGCTACTGAGGAACTTTTGAGGTAAAATATCTTTCTTTTTTACATAGAGATGTTCAGGTGATATTTTCTAGTCATCTTTTTACAGCTATACTGCATCACTTTCAAGTGTTTAAACATTTGGGTATTATGGCCCTTTAAGCACTAATGGGGTCCCTATAGTGCATTTGGGGCACTTTTAGAAAATTAACCAGATATCAGATCTAGCAAGCAATATTTAGCTCTCCACTTGTAATTTAGCCCTTTAACGTTTAGGGCCAAATGATCTAAAGTTCTTCATTCTGGAGAGATTGTCTAAGAAGTCTCGTCAGTACTGTAAGGTGCCTCAATTAATTTTTGGAAAGGCAAATTTAGCTTGTGATCTGCACATTGTGCTATGGGGGTTCTGTATATGAAACATGCATTACAATACAATGTCAAAAAATGCCCCTAAAGCTTTTGCATTATTTCTCTCCATGCCATGGTGCCATGGATCATTAGGCCCTTAGCATTTTTATTCATTTGGACAGTTTGTACAGGCTGCAAGTGTAATCTTAGAGCAAATGGAAACAGTGATTGGTGCTTACTGTGACAGGCTTACCTGACACTCAAGTGAGTGCCTATTGTGCATGCATCAATCAGAGGCTGTGTATGCTCAAAAAGTAGCAAAGGGGCGTGTTAACAGCCTCTCTCACACACACACTCTTTCACACACATTTATACAATACACACACATAAACTCTCTCTCTCTCACACACACACTCTCTCACACACACATATATATATATATATACTGTATGTATATATATATATATATATATATATATATACACACACACACACACACACACAAACTCTGTTCCTCACACACACAGATACATACTCTCTCTCTCTCTCACACACATACATATATTTTCACTCTCACACATACACTTGCAGATATATGTATTAACACACAGATACACACACTTATAATTTCACAGATACATGCACACAAAATGACAAAATGAAAAAATATGTATGTAATTTAACTATTAAACTATATATAATTAAAAAAAATGTTCAGGGAATTTGATTGTAATGAACCTTTAAAAAAAAACATAATTTATGTAAGAACTTACCTGATAAATTCATTTCTTTCATATTAGCAAGAGTCCATGAGCTAGTGACGTATGGGATATACATTCCTACCAGGAGGGGCAAAGTTTCCCAAACCTTAAAATGCCTAAAAATACACCCCTCACCACACCCACAATTCAGTTTAACGAATAGCCAAGAAGTGGGGTGATAAGAAAAAAGTGCGAAAGCATATAAAATAAGGAATTGGAATAATTGTGCTTTATACAAAAAAATCAAAACCACCACAAAAAAGGGCGGGCCTCATGGACTCTTGCTAATATGAAAGAAATGAATTTATCAGGTAAGTTCTTACATAAATTATGTTTTCTTTCATGTAATTAGCAAGAGTCCATGAGCTAGTGACGTATGGGATAATGATTACCCAAGATGTGGATCTTTCCACGCAAGAGTCACTAGAGAGGGAGGGATAAAATAAAGACAGCCAATTCCTGCTGAAAATAATCCACACCCAGAATAAAATTTTAATGAAAAAACATAAGCAGAAGATTCAAACTGAAAACACTGCCTGAAGTACGTTTCTACCAAAAACTGCTTCAAAAGAAGAAAACACAACAAAATGGTAGAATTTAGTAAAATTATGCAAAGAGGACCAAGTTGCTGCTTTGCAAATCTGATCAACCGAAGCTTCATTCCTAAACGCCCAGGAAGTAGAAACTGACCTAGTAGAATGAGCTGTAATCCTTTGAGGCGGAGTGTTACCCGACTCAACATAGGCATGATGAAATAAAGATTTCAACCAAGATGCCAAAGAAATGGCAGAAGCTTTCTGGCCTTTTCTAGAACCGGAAAAGATGACAAATAGACTAGAAGTCTTTCGGAAAGACTTAGTAGCTTCAACATAATATTACAAAGCTCTAACAGCATCCAAAGAATGCAATGATTTCTCCTTAGAATTCATAGGATCAGGACATAATGAAGGAACCATAATTTCTCTACTAATGTTGTTAGAATTCACAACCTTAGGTAAAAAATTCAAAAGAAGTTCGCAGCACCGCCTTATCCTGATGCAAAATCAGAAAAGGAGACTCACAAAAAAGAGTAGATAATTCAGAGACTCTTCTGGCAGAAGAGATGGCCAAAAGAAACAAAACTTTCCAAGAAAGTAATATAATGACCAAAGAATGCATGGGTTCAAAAGGAAGAGCTTGAAGAGCCCCCAGAACCAAATTCAAACTCCAAGGAGGAGAAATTGACTTAATGACAGGTTTTATACGAACCAAAGGTTGTACAAAACAATAAATATCAGGAAGATTAGCAAACCTTCTGTGAAAAAGAACAGAAAGAGCAGAGATTTGTCTTTCAAGGAACTTGCGGACAAACCTTTATCTAAACCATCCTGAAGAAACTGTAAAATTCTCGGTATTCAAAAAGAATGCCAAGAAAAAAAGATGAGAAAGACACTAAGAAATATAAGTCTTCCAGACTCTATAATATATCTCTCTAGATACAGATTTACGAGCCTGTCACATAGTATCAATCACAGAGTCAGAGAAACCTCTTTGACCAAGAATCAAGCGTTCAAACTCCATACCTTAAAATTAAGGTTTTGAGACAGAAAGACTGGTCTTAACGGAAGAGTCCACGGTTGGCAAGAGGCCATCCGGACAAGATCCGCATACCAAAACCTGTGAGGCCATGCTGGAGCTACCAGCAGAACAAACAAGCATTCCTTTAGAATATTGGAGAATACCCTTGGAAGAAGAACTAGAGGCGGAAAGATATAGGCAGGATGACACTTGTAAGGAAGAAATAATGCATCCACTGCCTCCGCCCGAGGATCCCGGGATCCGGACAGATACCAGGGAAGTTTCTTGTTTAGATGAGAAGCCATCAGATCTATTTCTGGGAGTTCCCACATTTGAACAATCTGAGGAAATACCTCTGGGTGAAGAGACCATTCGCCCAGGTGCAACGTTTGGCGACTGAGATAATCCGCTTTCCAATTGTCCATACCTGGGATATGAACCGCAGAGATTAGACAGGAGCTGGATTCCGCCCAAACCAAAATTCGAGATACTTCTTTCATAACCAGAGGACTGTGAGTCCCTCCTTGATGATTGATGTATGCCACAGTTGTGACATTGTCTATCTGAAAACAAATGAACAACTCTCTCTTCAGAAGAGGCCAAGACTGAAAAGCTCTGAAAATTGCACGGAGTTCCAAAATACTGATCGGAAATCTCACCTCCTGAGATTTCCAAACCACTTGTGCCATCAGATACCCCCACACAGCTCCCCAACCTGTAAGACTTGCATCTGTTGAGATTATAGTCCAGGTCGGAAGAACAAGAAGCCCCCTGAACTAAACGATGGTGATCTGTCCACCATGTCAGAGAGTGTCGTATAATCGGTTTAAAGATATTAATTGAGATATCTTTGAGTAATCCCTGCACCATTGGTTCAGCATACAGAGCTGAAGAGGTCGCATGTGAAAACGAGCAAAGGAGATCGCATCTGATGCGGCAGTCCTAAGACCTAAAATTTCCATGCATAAGGCTACCAAAGGGAATGATTGTGACTGAAGGTTTTGACAAGCTGATATCAATGTTAAACTTCTCTTGTCTGACAAGGACAGAGTCATAGACACTGAATCTATCTAGAAACCTAAAAAGGTTACCCTTGTCTGAGGAATCAATGAACTGATTAGTAAATTGAACCTCCAACCATGAACTTGAAGAAACAACACAAGTCGATACGTATGAGATTCTTCGAAAATGAGAAGACTGAGCAAATACCAAGATATCGTCCAAATAAGGAAATACCAAAACCCTGTTCTCTGATTACGGAAAGAAGGGCACCGAGAACCTTTGAAAAAAATTCTTGGAACTGAGGCTAGGCCAAACAGTAGAGCCAAAAAAACTGGTAATGCTTGTCTAAAAAGAGAATCTCAGACACTAAAAGTGATCTGGATGAATCAGAATATGCAGATGCACATCCTGTAAATCTATTGTAGACATATAATGCCCTTGCTAAACAAAAAACAGGATAGTCCTACAGTAACCATCTTGAATGTTGGTATCCTTACATAACGATTCAATATTGATAGATCCGGAACTGGTCTGAAGGAATTGACCTTCTTGGTACAATGAAGAGATAAAATAAAACCCCAGCCCCTGTTCCAGAACTGGAACTGGCATAATTACTCCAACCAACTCTAGATCTGAAACACATTTCAGAAATGCTGAGCCTTTGCTGTGTTAACTGGGACACGGGAAAGAAAAAAATCTCTTAGCAGGAGGCCTTAACTGAAGCCAATTCTGTACCTTTCTGAAACAATGTTCTGAAACCAGAGATTGAGAACGGAATTGATCCAAATTTCTTTGAAGAAAACGTAATCTGCCCCATACCAGCTGAGCTGGAAAAAGGGCCGCACCTTCATGGGTACTTAGGAGCTGGCTATAGATTTCTATAAGGCTTGGATATATTCCAAACTGGAAATAGTTTCCAAACTGATACCGCTCCTGAGGATGAAGGATCAGGCTTTTGTTCCTTGTTGTGAGGAAAGGAACAAAAAAGATTATTAGACCTAAATTTACCTTAGATTTTTTATCCTTTGGTAAAAAAGTTCCCTTCCTTCCAGAAACAATTGAAATAATAATTTAATACCCTGGAAAGAAAGGGAAAGCAAAGTTGACTTAGAAGACATATCAGCATTCCAAGTTTAATCCATAAAGCTTTTCTAGCTAAAATAGCTAGAGACATATACCTGACATCAACTCTAATGATATCAAAAGATGGTATCACCAATAAAATTATTAGCATGTTATAGAATAATAATAATGCTATAAAATTATGATCTGTTACTTGTTGCGCTAAAGCTTCTAACCAAAAAGTTGAAGCTGCAGCAACATCCGCTAAAAATATAGCAGGTCTAAGAAGATTACCTGAACATAAGTAAGCTTTTCTTAGAAAGGATTCAATTTCCCTTAAATAAAGTACTATCTGCCGTAGGAATAGTAGTACATTTAGCAGGAGTAGAGACAGCCCCATAACCTTAGGGATTTTGTCCCAAAAAAACTCTAATCTGTCAGATGGCACAGGATATAATTGCTTAAACGTTTAGAAGGAGTAAAAGAATTACCCAAATTATTCCATTCCCTGGAAATTACTTCAGAAATAGCATCAGGGAGATTAAACACTTCTGGAATAACTACAGGAGATTTAAAAACCTTATTTAAACGTTTAGATTTAGTATCAAGAGGACCAGAATCCTCTATTTCTAATGCAATTAATACTTCTTTAAATAAAGAACGAATAAATTCCATCTTGAACAAATACAAAGATTTATCAGTATCAGAATGATGATGTTCATTTAAAAATTCATCTGAAAAAAGAGAAGTTTTAAAAGACTTTTATGTAAACTAGAAGGAGAAATAACAGACATAGCCTTCTTAATGGATTTAAAAAAAAAAAAAATCTCTTATGTTTATCAGGAACACTCTGAAAATTAGATGTTGACGGAACAGCAACAGGTAATGTAACAGTACTAAAGGAAATTGTATCTGCATTAATAAGTTTGTCATGACATGCAATACAAACAACAGCTGGAGAAACAGATACCAAAAATTATAGCAGATACACTTAGCTTGGTAGCTCCAGCACTAGACAGCGATTTTCCTGTAGTATCTTCTGACTCAGATGCAACGTGAGACATCTTGCAATATGTAAGACAAAAAAACAACATATAAAGCAAAATTGATCAAATTCCTTAAATGACAGTTTCAGGAATGGGAAAAAATGCCAAAGAACAAGCTTCTAGCAACCAGAAGCAATGAAAAAATGAGACTAAAATAATGTGGAGACAAAAGCGACGCCCATATTTTTTAGCGCCAAATCAGACGCCCACATTATTTGGCGCCTAAAATGCTTTTGGCGCCAAAAATGACGCCACATCCGGAACGCCGACATTTTTGGCGCAAAATAACGTCAAAAAATGACGCAACTTCCGGCGACACGTATGACGCCGGAAACGGAAAATAATTTTTGCGCCAAAAAAGTCCGCGCCAAGAATGACGCAATAAAATGAAGCATTTTCAGCCCCCGCGAGCCTAACAGCCCACAGGGAAAAAAGAGTCAAATTTTTGAAGGTAAGAAAAAATGATTAATTCAAATGCATTATCCCAAATATGAAACTGACTGTCTGAAAATAAGGAATGTTGAACATTCTGAGTCAAGGCAAATAAATGTTTGAATACATATATTTAGAACTTTATAAACAAAGTGCCCAACCATAGCTTAGAGTGTCACAGAAAATAAGATTTACTTACCCCAGGACACTCATCTACATGTTGTAGAAAGCCAAACCAGTACTGAAACGAGAATCAGCAGAGGTAATGGTATATATAAGAGTATATCGTCGATCTGAAAAGGGAGGTAAGAGATGAATCTCTACGACCGATAACAGAGAACCTATGAAATAGACCCCGTAGAAGGAGATCACTGCATTCAAATAGGCAATACTCTCCTCACATCCCTCTGACATTCACTGCACGCTGAGAGGAAAACCGGGCTCCAACTTGCTGCGGAGCGCATATCAACGTAGAATCTAGCACAAACTTACTTCACCACCTCCATCGGAGGCAAAGTTTGTAAAACTGAATTGTGGGTGTGGTGAGGGGTGTATTTTTAGGCATTTTAAGGTTTGGGAAACTTTGCCCCTCCTGGTAGGAATGTATATCCCATACGTCACTAGCTCATGGACTCTTGCTAATTACATGAAAGAAAAGAGATAAATCAAACTAGCTCAATAAAATTTGTATTTAGAACATACACATATTTGATTGCACATACACTAAAGATACACAGGTGCATTTTTTTTTTATTGCTTCTAAACCAACTTTTAATATAACTGAGCAATGTCCACTATTTTGTCATATGACAGTGCAATTAAAAATTTAAAAATATAAATTCTTTCAGGATTTTTAAAATAAACAATACATTAGGTAAATGTTTAAGGGAATATATACTTTTGTGAGCGTGTGAAATCTCACGCACGCTTACGGAAGGACTTTAATATTTACATAATGCGCCTTAAGATAACTAATTCTTCAAGTCTGCTAACCCAACACTGTGTTAGACCTACAGAAGGAAACCTGAAGCATGGTATGAATATTTTATATTCCAATGTTCTTCACATAGAAGAAAATGTTCTTTTTTTCTTAAATAGATATTTCTATATATAGCTGATGATTTTATTGCAAAATAGATATGTATACCTATATATCTATATGAATATAAAAAGGTGTGTATATATTTATATATACAGTGGGGCAAAAAAAGTATTCAGTCAGCCACCAATTGTGCAAGTTCTCCAACTTAAGAAGATGAGAGAGGCCTGTAATGTTCATCATAGGTATACCTCAACTATGTGAGACAAAATGTGGAAACAAATCCAGACAATCACATTGTCTGATTTGGAAAGAATTTTTTTGCATATTATGGTGGAAAATAAGTATTTGGTCACCTACTAACAAGCAAGATTTTTGGCTCTCACAGACCTGTATCTTCTTCTTTAATAGGCTCCTCTGTCCTCCACTCATTACCTGTATTAATAGCACCTGTTTGAACTTGTTATCAGTATAAAAGACACCTGTCCACAACCTCAAACAGTCACACTCCAAACTCCACTATGGTGAAGACCAAAGAGCTGTCGAAGGACACCAGAAACAAATTGTAGACCTGCACCAGGCTGGGAAGACTGAATCTGCAATAGGCAAGCAGCTTGGTGTGAAGAAATCAACTGTGGGAGCAATAATTAGAAAATGGAAGACATACAAGACCACTGATAATCTCCCTCAATCTGGGGCTCCATGCAAGATCTCACCCCGTGGGGTCAAAATGATCACAAGAACGGTGAGCAAACATCCCAGAACCACACGGGGGGACCTAGTGAATGACCTGCAGAGAGCTGGGACCAACGTAACAAAGGCTACCATCAGTAACACCCTACGCCGCCAGGGACTCAGATCCTGCAGTGCCAGACGTGTCCCCCTGCTTAAGCCAGTACATGTCCAGGCCCGTCTGAAGTATGCTAGAGAGCATTTGGATGATCCAGAAGCGGATTGGGAGAATGTCATATGGTCAGCTGAAACCAAAGTAGAACTGTTTGGTAGAAACACAACTCGTCGTGTTTGGAGGAGAGAGAATGCTGAGTTGCAACCAAAGAACACCATACCTACTGTGAAGCATGGGGGTGGCAACATCATGCTTTGGGGCTGTTTCTCTGCAAAGGGAACAGGACGACTGATCCATGTACATGAAAGAATGAATGGGGCCATGTATCGTGAGATCTTGAGTGCAAACCTCCTTCCATCAGCAAGGGCATTGAAGATGAAACGTGGCCGGGTCTTTCAGCATGACAATGATCCCAAACACACCGCCCGGGCAACGAAGGAGTGGCTTCGTAAGAAGCATTTCAAGGTCCTGGAGTGGCCTAGCCAGTCTCCAGATCTCAACCCCATAGAAAACCTTTGGAGGGAGTTGAAAGTCTGTGTTGCCAGCGACAGCCCCAAAACATCACTGCTCTAGAGGAGATCTGCATGCAGGAATGGGCCAACATACCAGCAATAGTGTGTGACAACCAGTGTTCCCTCTAAGGCCAGTTTTGTGTGCAGCCCAGCAGTGAAACAGTTAACAAGAGAACCATACCTTGCCATCTGCATTGTGCAGTGTTTGCTAATTGCAGGGTGTGGTTACCTAATTAACTGTTTCACTGCTGGGCCGCACACAAAACTGGCCTTAGAGGGAACACTGGTGACAACCTTGTGAAGACTTACAGAAAACGTTTGACCTCTGTCATTGCCAACAAAGCATATATATCAAAGTATTGAGATGAACTTTTGATATTGACCAAATACTTATTTTCCACCATAATTTGCAAATAAATTCTTTCCAAATCAGACAATTTGATTGTCTGGATTTGTTTCCACATTTTGTCTCTCATAGTTGAGGTATACCTATGATGAAAATTACAGGCCTCTCTCATCTTCTTAAGTGGGAGAACTTGCACAATTGGTGGCTGACTAAATACTTTTTTGCCCCACTATATATATATATATATAAATATATATATATATATATATATATATATATATATATATATATACTGTATATATATATATATATATATATATATATATATATATATATATATATATATATATATATATATATATATATATATATATAGGAATATCTTTTTAAAAATACAAGAACATTTTCCTGTATGTGAAAAACATTGGAAAGTGAAATATGTACATTAAATACATAGTAAAACACATTCTAAAATATAAAAAAAGTGGAAAGAGCTCCATATATATATATCCATTTCCATTATAGGCCTTTTCATTCATACACCTTGTGATATACCACCATAATTTTTATTAGATAGTGTATATATGAGTGTACCACTTTATTTTAAGGTATTTATGTTGTGTTTGGTGCACATTTATTTTAACTCTTACTCTTTATGCAAGGTCTTCAGTCGAGCAAACCCGACACATGCTAATTTGTTTGCGTTTGAGTAAACGTGTTTACTTTCAACTGGTAATAAGTGCGCAAGTTAGAGTGCGCGCAATATTACTAACATTAGCGCACCTTTTGTAATCTAACTATAGAGTTGCAAGGTCGCTAGTGATTAAATTACATGCTCTATTAAATTACAATACTATAAATATACTTATATTGACATGCCACCCCAAAGATTGTACAACTGTTTTAAATTTCCAGGAAATGAATAACACCGTTTTTTTTTTTTCCATTGTAGTATGCAGATCTAGTGGGGATATATAAAGGTCCTCATGAAGAAAGTCTGTTTTTGGAGAACAAAGAGAGGATTTGTCATGAAGAGGAGTTCAAAGTCATCAAAGAGAAAATTAAGGACCTGTCACTAATGGAGAACACAGATTTTCCCATGCACTCTCCTCTGTACAAGTATAAGAGTTACATACGTAGACATCACAGCAAAAATCTCAGCCTGTTGAGTTAATAAAACCAAATGCCAACTGTGCAGACTGGCAGATTCATTTTTAAAAGACAGTCTGGTACACAATATTGATCCCCTTGTAATGCTATTTTTTTACATCTATAAAACTGACTTTTCTTTCTAAAGAGCACATTCTTTGTAGTGACATAATGGAGTGTAGTGTATCATTAGGCTTTTCTAACTAGTAGCTAGATTCCATTGTTTTAAAGCAGGACTGCCCATACTTGAGTCAAATAAGGATCTACTTTTGTGAACCATCTGTATCAGTGTGATTTATATTTGCACTTGCTAAATGGAAAGAGATCTGAGCTTGCACATATTGGTTACTGAAGTTCCTAATGTCTTTATGTTAAAGGGACATTAAGCTAACCATGTCATTAATTTTAAAGATCTATAGCTGAAACATGTTGATGTGCATTTTAGTTTCCAATTAAAACAGTTTTGCAACATAAAAAAATATACAAATCCCACCACTTCAAATATAATTTTATTGTGCAGTCATATCCAAAGATATCCAATAACCCTACAATAATATTATAAAAATAGATCAAATACAATGAGGCCCCAATACATCAATTCCCCCATACACTTTACATATATACTGGGAAAAAAAAATCACCCCAAGGAATCCCAAAGGGGCCATTGTAAATAGGACTGAATCACATGAATTAGGTTCCCTATATGTAAAGTGTCAATTGTGCTATCCACTTAATTTTGTAATCCACAATCATTAAACACTGCTGTCCTTGGGAAGCATATAAACAGCAAAGTCTGGGTGACACTCGTTTCTGGATTCGGCCCTTTCTCAAGGAGTCTGCTGTATTGGTTCACATGGTGGGGTAGATTTATTAATAGCCTAGTGGACATTATGCGCTAGTGAACTGCTTGTGCAAGGCTGCTCCATGCTCACTGCTATCAGAGGCTGTCACTCATCCCGATGGCATCAGGATGATTTCAATCCGCCACCTAAAAGGTGGCGGACAAGTTAAGAATCAGCGGTCTTACAATAAGGCTCCGAAGCAGCATGCGCTGCTTAATAAATGGACCCTGGTGCCTCTAAATAGTCCACTCCTGTTAACTGGTTGGATAAAAGTTCTATTTATATATAATCAGTTTGTAAATTAAAAATGATGCATGCTACATACTTGTTCTTAATACAGCAGTTATATATTATACTAGCTGCTTGCTTTTTGTCCTATTATTACATAGTAAATATATATAAGAAATAATGTTATTGTTTCACACTACTTTATTTATATTTTTTCTATTCAGATAAACCAAAATTATTATGCTCAACATGAATTTGTACTGATAGATCCTGATCTACCTTTTGGACACACGTGTTATTTTATATCTAAATAAATGTACTTTTTAAAGCATTGATTGGTATATTTTTGTGTGAATATTTATCCCTTACTATGGCAGACTGTACCACTGTTAATATCTTCTGGCTGTGTACCTAAGCAAAATACCGCTGCTTATGAATGAAGAATAACACTTCTTATGTTGCACAGTTTACTATTGGGGTTATCTTTGCACAAACTCTATTTTTCTACTTTCAAAATATTATTGTAAGTATTTCAAGCTTGTAAACCACATGACAAAAAAACTAATATTTGTCAGTTTTGGATTCCCTTTAAAGTGCTAGTATTGGGAAAAAAAGAAGGAAATAACTGCCCTTTAAAGCAAAATATGTTTATTTACCATAACTTTCTTTCATGTAAGTGGCAAGAGTCTATGAGCTAGTGACGTATGGGATATACATTCCTACCAGGAGGGGCAAAGTTTCCCAAACCTCAAAATGCCTATAAATACACCTCCGACCTCACTCATACCTCAGTTTTTACAAACTTTGCCTCCCTGTGGAGGTGGTGAAGCAAGATGTGCTTGATTTTCTTCTGTGATAGAAGCTTCTAAGCATTTTGAAGCCCAATTCCTCTCAGAGTACAGTGTTTGTCAGAGGGATGTTGCCTGTTGATTAAAGGGACACTGAACCCAAATTTTTTCTTTTGTGATTCAGATAGAGCATGCAATTTTAAGCAACTTTCTAATTTACTCCTATTATCAATGTTTCTTCGTTCTCTTGCTATCTTTATATGAAAAAGAAGGCATCTAAGCTTTTTTCTTAGTTTAGAACTCTGGACAGCAGTTTTTGATTGGTGGATGAATTTATCCACCAATCAGCAAGCACAACCTAGGTTGTTCACCAAAAATGGGCCGACATCTAAGCTTACATTCTTGCATTTCAAATAAAGATAACAAGAGAATAACGAACATTTGATAATAGGAGTAAATTAGAAAGTTGCTTAAAATTTCATGCTCTATCTGAATCACAAAAGAAAAAAATTGGGTTCAGTGTCCCTTTAAGTGGTTTCACCCATGGGAAATCAGGCAATGGGGCCTATTTATCAAGCCGTCAACCGCAAATACGCTGGAATTCCGCAGCGTAATTGTGGAGAGCTTGATTCCCCTTATTTATCAAAGCCTATAGACCGGCAAAAGTAGAAATCTGTGACGTAACATACGATCCGCCGGTCTCAGTCCGACACAGATCGATGCTTACGTCACTACAGATGTTCTGAATGCAAATTTGGCACTATCTGAGTACTTTTGCTAGTTAACAAATAACTAGCAGGTACGCTCGCCACTATTCCTGCCCAGCGTACCTGGTTTTCAATCCGCCGCCCTTGAGGCAGCGGATGCCATAGGAATCAATGGGAAAGCTCATTTCGCTGCTGCCCGATATCCCATTGATTCCTATGGGAGAATAAAAGTTATGTTTACACCTAACACCCTAACATATACCCTGAGTCTAAACACCCCTAATCTGCCGCCCCCTACACTGCCGCCACCTACATTATACTTATTAGCCCCTAATCTGCTGCCCATACACCGCCGCCACCTACATAAAGTTATTAACCCCTAAACCGCCAGCCCCCCACATCGGCATAAACTAAATTAACCTATTAACCCCTAAACCTAAAAACCTGCTAACTTTATATTAAATATTAACTCATCCCTATCTTATAATAAATTTAAACTTACCTTTAAAATTACATTAAACTATATTAAACTAATAATTAACCTACCCTAACTATTATACTAAAATTACATTAAACTATATTAAACTAATAATTAATCTACCCTAACTATTATACTAAAATTACATTAAACTATATTAAACTAAAAATTAATCTAACCTAACTTTTATGCTAAAATTACATTAAACTACAAATTAAATTAACTATATTCTATATTTAAACACCTAACCCTACTCAAATAATTTAAATCTACACTAAAAAATTACTAAGTTACCAAAAACTAACAACTAAGTTACAAAAAATAGCAAACACTAAGTTACACAAAAAAATAAACACTAAGTTACAAAAAATAAAAAATAAATTGTCAAAGATTTAAACTAATTACACCTAATCTAAGGTCCCTATGAAAATAAAAAGCCCCCCAAAATAAAAAAAATAAACCTAACCTACAATAAGCTACAAATAGCCCTTAAAAGGGCCTTTTGCGGAGCATTGCCCCAAAGTAATCAGTTCTTTTACCTGTAAAAAAAAATACAAACAACCCCCCAACAGTAAAACCTACCACCCACACAACCAATCCCCAAATAAAATCCTAACTCAAAAACATAAGCTCCCCATTGCCCTGAAAAGGGCATTTGGATGGGCATTGCCCTTAAAAGGGCATTTAGCTCTTTTTCTTTGCCCAAACCCCTAATCTAAAAATAAAACCCACCCAATAAACCCTTAAAAAATCCTAACACTAACCCCAGAAGATTCACTTACAGGTTTGAAGATCCGACATCCATCCTCCAAGAAGCCGGGAGAAGTCCTCAACAAAGCGGCCGAACGAAGATAATGTGATAATAGGAGTAAATTAAAAAGTTTGAGTTTAATATCCCTTTAAGATTACAGGTCTACAGGTCACATCCTACACTTAGGGGTTATATTTGCAGAAGAAAAAATAGTCTATACTACCACCTATTAAAACTAAATTGTTTAAATTTTCTTAACCTGTCACAAGCCCCTGTTTTCATAATATTCATAACTATAAATCTTGTACCCTAGACTTTCCATGTTTCCCATCTTTCCAAAAAGTCTTAGAAACATCTGAAATTTCAAAGAAAAAAAAAAGTTTCTTTTTTATAAATGTAATTTATGATAGATATTTAGAACTACATTTTCCTAACAGTGTTAGCAGCTAATATTTTTATCATCATTATTATCAGATATTTGTAACTTTTTTGCGCAATATTTTTATTTATTTTTTTAAACAATTTTTTTTTTTATTGAGGGTTAAGCATCACAACAAATGTTACAGCATAGATGACCAGTAAGTTCACATGTATATGTACATTATGTCGTTGTCATTACATATTAAATATAGATACTGGTGGTGATGCAGAGCATATAGAATGAACATATCAAATAGAAATAAAATATCAACTATGTAAACCTCATTTACAATTATTATCAACAAACCTTAAATACAGGGACCAGTGTAGTACACCAGTCATATATATTAACTCAATTTTCTAGAGACTTCAGGAAGTCAGCCTAAAGATACCTGTCAACACACTTCTTCTAGTAATCGTAGTGCGCGTCTCCAGGCGGGGGAGGTCTTTTATGGGAAGGTAAATAAGAGGTAATGATACGGGGTAGGGTAAAGAGTAGGTCACACGTTGTAGAAGGGAGGAAGATGGGGGAAAGGGAAGGAGGGGGGGAGTAAGGTAGTAGAGAGGAGGGGAGTGGTCAGATTTTGGTAATAAGTTTAGAGAGGCGTGAGTCATCAGTTAATTAGCATATTCTCACTAGGTATGAAAGTTTAATTATGTTAATGGGGATGGCCAGGAACCTTATCATGTCTACATGCTTAACTATGGTCTCCCTGGTAGCTAAACCAAGTCTCCCAAATCTGCCAGTATAGGTCTTCTTTATCCATGTTAAAATAGAAACTTTGTTCCATTTTGGCGTATACCTGCATTATAGATGTAACAACTGTAATATCTGGGGGTTGGGCTTGCTTCCAAGCCCTCGCTATTGCCAGTTTCGTGGCCGCTAGGACAAAAATGATCAATTTAGACACGTGGGTTGGGACGCCTCTTGGGAAAATATGCAAGAGAGCAATTGCAGGAGTGAGTGGAATAGATAGTCCGAGGTTGGCACAAAGGCTCGATATCTGGCTCCAAATGGGTGCTAGTTTTGGGCATTCCCACCATATATGTATATCTGAGCCTCTGTGCATGCATTCTCTCCAACATAAAGGAGACGTTGTAGGGAACATCTGTGACAACCTCGAGGGGGTAGAGTACCATTTCAGAAATAATTTCATGTAGGCCTCTAAGGTGTTTGCACAATGTACAGTCTTCTTAGTTAACGTCATAGCTGTACGCAGGTCTCTATCTGAAATTGGTCTGGATAGGTCTCCCTCCCAGACCCTTAACTGCCAGGGTCTATCTCTGTTAGTAGACATCTGTAGGAGGTCATAATGAAACGATATGAGTCTAGGAGTTTTGATAGGAAGCTGCCACAATTTTTCCCAGTTAGTCAGCGGTCTAGTTAGGGCTTTGGTGAATCCCCAAGATGTCATGAAAGCATAAAGTCTCGAGTATTCAAAAGTGGCCCAAGGAGGGGGCTCTGGGATAATTGTTCTTATATTATTGGGAGTGAGTAGAGTGCCTGAGGGATATAGGTGGGAGACCAATTTCAAGTCCCACTCTCTCCACTGTTGTATGTGTGTGTCAGGTAGGGCTGCCAGTAAGGCTGGTAGGGAATAAATGGGAGATGGATGTGGGGCAATGTCGCGTAGATTTCTAATGCTATGCCAAGCTTTCAGATTATCTCTGACGATGGCATTTTTTATTCTCAGATTGTCGAGGCAATGGCCTGGAATCCAGGGTAGATCTGCCAAATTTAAGCCCAAAGGAAGGGTTAGTGCCTCTATGCTTTTCCATCCCTGCGGTTCCCCTTTGTCCGCCCATGCCATGATGTGAGAAAGCCTGGCTGCCTCATAGTATCCGCGTATGCTAGGCATTGCTACCCCTCCGTGTTTGTATTTTTTTTGGAGTATTTTCGCTGCAACCCGTGATCTAGACTTGCCCCAGATATAACGTCGTCCAAGAGATTGGAGCTTATCTATTAGAGCATTGGGGACATTAAGAGGGATACAGCGAAAGTAGTATAGAATTTTAGGCAAGATCGTCATTTTGAAAGATGCGATGCGGCCCAGCCATGAAATCTCTTTAAGAGTGCAATATTTTTTTTAATTACTTTTATGATATAGTGTTATTATGAGTGTAACTGCACTTTTAAATGTATTTTTGATGTGTTTTGTAACACTTTTTTGTTTCACGTAACAGTTAACCAGAGCTCTGAAGTTGCAGTAATTATTCTAGCACGAATTGCATTACAGTGCTCACAAGTTGCATTTACTTTAAACTTGTAATACGAGCGCTCCTTCTGATGCGTGCAAACAGCTGCGATAAACCTGATATTGCTCGTTAGCACACCAAATCATGATCTTTAGTGTCTTGTGTAAAGAAGTGCCTAAATATAAGAAATAAATTAAGCATTCTTCTGAGTGCAGTGGTATTGTTTTTAAAGCAATAAACACCTGGGCAAAATACAGACATCAGCAAACATCACTGTTAAAAAGCTGTGTCTGCTTAAATATAAGTAACTAAACAGTAGAAATGATTAATGTGCAGTTTTTTGTTAGGTAAGATAATTAGACCACCAAATTCGCAATTCTACACTTGAAGAATGTGTAAAGCAGGTACTTTTCTAAACAAGGTTTTGATATTGTATAAAGGGAATAAATATCCCTTGTTCTGGTAAGAGGCCGAACTTTTGAAAAGAGCAAACCATGTCACTTCCTGTGACGTTACATCAGCTGTTTTACACATTTTGGCCCAAATGCGCATGCGTGCCAGCGTCATCACATACCTGGCCGCATACATCACTGGTAAACTATTTAGACCTGTGAAATTCAGAAGCCTTTCTATAGCGCATGCGTGGGATTTTCTATCACAAATGGGGGGGTTATGGAAAGCTCTTTATTCGTCTCCTCGGCAATATTCGGAAGTCCGCCCCCCCACTGCAACTACTCCCATTAAGCTGAGTCTCCGTGCGTGTATGACAAACAGCCACTCGGCTATCACCACTGCTTCTTCCGAGGAGACGAATAAACAGCTTTCCATAAACCCCCCCATTTGTGATAGAAAATCCCACACATGCGCTATAGAAAGGCTTCTGAATTTCACTGGGTCTAAATAGTTTACCAGTGACGTATGCAGCCAGGTATGTGATGACGCTGGCACGCATGCACATTAGGGCCAAAATGTGTAAAACAGCTGATGTAACGTCACAGGAAGTGACGTGGTTCGCTCTTTTCAAAAGTTCGGCATCTTACCAGAATACCCGTTTTACTCCTAATGCATAAAATAAAAATGATTCATTGAATTGAAATCTGTAGTAAGCAGGGACTGTGATCTCCTGCCCCAGTTGCCTTTCCTGTCTTGTTTTTATTTACAGTACCCCTAAAGAGCACTGAGGAATCTAATACAAATAATTATTATTATAACAACGGTTACTTATTCTTGGCCCTACACATCACTATATCCATGTATAGATAGTTGCAAATATTAGGCTCCTGTTACTGAGTAGACAAGAATGTCAGCAATGTTCTACAAACATTCCTTAGCAGAAGGAACGGTGAGATTTTCCCAGAACAAACCACTTCTATAAACGTAGTGTTCATTAGTATACAATGCAGAATTCATTTACTATATTGAGTCAAAATATGTCTAAATTACTTATTTACTGTGTCTACAATTATAAGTATTGATTTAAATGTAGCTTGTTACTACTAACAGTTAAATCACTATTCATATCACAAGATTCATTGATAGTCAAACAGGAATCTCCACTTTAATAAGTTCCAAAAAAGATAAAACAATGGTCATGTTTATTTGACTGATGCATTAGACTTACTGTGTTAATAGCTGTATATAATATCTAAACACGAATGTTATGTACATCATGGTGCACACAGAGAGGTAAGAAACAGGCTATTGTACCCCACTGCAGCTTGGACATTTATTGAGTTTAAAGGGACAGTATAGTCATAATTAGACATTCATGATTTAGACAGAATTTTAAATAACTTTCCAACTTCTATTATGTAATTTGCTTCCTTCTCTTGTTATTCTTTGCCAAAAGGTTTATCTAGGAAAGCTCAAGAGCAGCAAAGATCCTAGGTTCTAGATGCTGATTGGTGGATGCATATACATACCGATTGTCATTGGCTCATCCATGTGTTCTGTTAGAAACCAGTAGTGCATTGCTACTCTTTCAACAAATTATACCAAGAGAATTAAGCAAATTTGATAATAAAAGTAAACTGGAACGTTTAAAAATTGTATGTATTACCTAAATCATGAAAGAAAAAAATTGGGTTTCATGTCCCTTTAACTCTGTATGTGCACAAATATACAAAATAACCAGACATCTAAGAATCAATCTAAATGTAATGTTATAACAATATTAATTTTTACGACGGTGTATTACCTGTATTGAAAATGCTCCAAACGTGCTTTTAAGCTGTGTTTTTTATTATTGTAAAAAGGCCAGGCATGCAAACCTGTTTTTTTAAATTAAGTTTAATAATTATTAGATTATTTATACATTTTTTTTATTTTCTTATTATTATTCATAATAATATAGTGAAAAATAAAAGAACAAACATCAGATGAGAAACTTACTGTGCAGCTGCTCTGTAAGTACAAACACACATCCCTGCAGCTTCGCAGCCCTCAAATCAAACTTCAGGTCCTGCAGTGCCTCTATCTGGCCACATAACCATATCAGAACTCATATCCCTGTCGCAGTCCCTTGCCCTAATATCGCATAGGCTGATCACATGTTGTCTGCTTCTTTGGTTTCCCCTGTACATGGAGTGCTGTCTCTTAGGAACAGGGGCCTATGAAGGGGCAGCACATGGTACTTGTGTCATAGGCTGCTGATCAGTGGCGTCACTAGGGGGGTGCAGGGGGTACGGACCGCACCCGGGTGACACCCTCCAGGGGGTGACACCACCAAAAAAAATGTTTTTTGTTTTTTTTTTAATTTTATTCAAATTCAAAGAAATACAATGTAGAGATGCATAGCTTTTTTATTAGAGGGGCCAGCAGTTGTGAACATGCGTGGGACTGGAGAAGTTGTAGACATACTTAATTTTTTTGCCCCTTGAGCCCGTGTCGCAATTTCCACAAATAGTCTTCACGGCTGCTTTTGCTTGTTTGTACTTTGCTCCTCCCCTGCCTAATTTTACTATGAATGTTGTGGGTGTGCCGTGGGGCTTGCGAAGTTGCGCTGCTAGCCTAAACCTGCCTGCCTATCTGTACTCTCTGCTCAGTGATGTGTGGAGCAGTGGAGTCACTCACTGCTGTGCTGTCTCTCTAAACAGGAACCAGGAAATCATGAGGGGGATGCCTGGCACCTGACCGCATGACTGTCTGCTGACACTGTCTCTAAAGTGAAGGAGCCACGTATGATGCCCACCAGACCAGTATGGTTACGGTACACTAAGTGCACACTGAAGAGGTAGGAGGGGAGGGCAGGCGGGGGTCTGGGGGTGGGCAGAGTGCAGAGGTGATTGGACATAAGAAGCAGTAGGCCGGCCCGGGGCTGTGCACTGACAGACTTGGAACAGAGTCAGAGAGCAGAATTTTCATGGTTTGCACACCTAAACCTTTTCTTTAGTGATTTATTTTTAGAGTGCACTGTTTATCCTTCATTTGATGTTCTGCTGAGCCAGGGAGCAGCTCTAGGCATGAGCTTTATAATTAATGCAGTGCAGTTTACATATTTTGTATGTGTGTGTGCCTGAGTTTTTGTTTGTGTGTCTGAGTGTTTGTGTGCGCAGGGCCGGTGCTAGACTAATTTGTGTCCTAGGCAAGACCAGTTACTTGCACCCCCCCCCCCACACCAGAAAAAACAAACACAAAACAATTAAAGCAACAAAACATGACACACACACACAGTATAGGCACCAACACATGCACACACAGATAGAGGCAGACATACACATATATATGCAGGGACATGCATGGTAATATTTTTATTTCTTTTTTTAAATACTTCTGGGATTTTCTTATTCTAAACTTAAGGTCCAGTTCAGCTCATTTAAATGTTCATAAAAGTGGAATTGTATTAATAATCTGAGTTAACCCTTCTTTGTGCCACAGTACATACAGTATATTTAGTATTTTGTTAGAGCATAAGAACTTCTAGCAACTAACTCACAGTCAGACTGACCTCTATGATAACATAGTTGCTCCATCAAGTGCCATGCAGTAAAGTTGTAAATTTAAACTGGAGATTGTCCTCTCCCTCATGATCTCCTGCCCTGCAGCATGCATAGGAGAAGGAGTCAGAAGGAAAGTCAGGGGAAACATATGTTGTAATAATGGAGAGGTCCTCTCAGAGATTAATTTCTGCACTGAGGATGTGCATCACTACAATTTATTGAGTCTAGTCCAATTTTCATATTCCCAGATACCTAAGTGGCTCTATAATGCTGTCTACTTGCTCATATTATCCAGACTGCAGGAGTCATGGGAGTGCTGGTCATAAATGGTATGTCTCTCACAACCAACAGTACTATATTCCCTGCCCAGCACAGCCGGCCCTTAGCACAAAACTGGATCACATTTTCTGGTTCTGATTTTAAGTTCATGGGCCCGGTATTTGATAAAAAAAAGTCTATATATATATAATTTTTTTATATATATATTTTTTCTTTTTTATTATATGAATTTTATGTGAAGTTTTCTTCTACATATGTATTATTCCTGTATCATCAAGTATTCATTTTTATGACATATCAATTTATATATGCCTTTAGCAATCATCGATTATATTCTATATTTTATTGAATATTTTATATATATTAGATTTTCAAATTATTTATATTGATTTTAAGTGCACTTACTGATATACGAACAATTGAGGTGTCGGATGTCTTATTTCCGAAATATATATATTTTTTTATCATATTATAGTACCTATACATATATATACATATCCTTGATTAAGGGTATAATATTTTTGGACACAGATGTACCCTACTGTTAACGTCCAATATTGATCTTTTGTACATCGTAAATACACACTTAAAGTTTCTTCCTGTTGATACTCGATCGCTATGGAAACTAAGCCATCCGCCCTCCTGACGTAATCACGCCTGACGTCTGTAAAAGACGCACAGGCGCTATAGCAAACATTTACCTCTGACGAAGAAGGCAGACGGCAAGTCGTACACGCCTTCGAAACGCGTAAGGTTTCATTGCTAAGTATCACTACAAGCTGCTGACATTTGCTGATATTTGCCTGTGTTTGGATTTGCACGCTGTACTTTTACCTCATATATTGAGGTCCCTCTTGTGAGTAGGTTTAATCTACTGGTGTTCTGTATTTTAATTAATAAAAAGGTTAATGCACTATTAGTGTTTCCTTTTTTCTTTGCATTCTATGGCACCATATTGAAGTTCTACCCTACTCTATGGAAAGAGGATTTGAAAGTTTTTAACCGTGAATACTCCAATATAAAAAGGTGGTCCTGTATCCTATACAAGAGGCTTATGCAGACAGCGGGTGTTGTGACAAGTGATTACGTCTCTACTTACCTCATACTGATTGAGGTCAACTCAAGTAAGTGCACACCCATATAGGAATTGGAAGTCTGAAGAAGTTTTTGGATTTATATGAACTGCTCAAGTGTCTCTTCCTTTGAGTTTTAAGACTTTTTATTAATTTTTTTATTAAGTTTTATCAACTATTATTACTTATTAGGTTTTTTATTCATTTATTCATCTGTATATGTGGTTTTATTTATTATATATGTATCATCCTTTATTTATACTCCTACATATTATATGCTAGGTAGCGCTTACCTTTTTATTCTATTTTATTTATATATATATATATATATATCGATAGTACAGTTTATAATTGTATTTACTTGTCAGCCAAAGCTGTATATACAGAATATATAAAATGATAGGGAATAGATTACAAAGCCTTATCACCTAATAACCCAGGAAGTTGTCCCTCTGATGAATGTTAGTGCTAGCTTCTACCATATGTTGGTCTACACCGGTGATTCACAATATTTTTAGAAATAAAGCACACAGCAATGCACAAATTCCAGAATGGTATATACACAGTGTTATGCTTAATTAATTGTTTATAACTGTTCAGTTTACTTAAATTTTAAATAATTATCTAAATAAAGTCACACTGTAGCTAATAAGCTAAAAGTGAATAAAACCCTGATGACAATGTATATGTGTATTTATTAATCTATGAAGGCATCATTGTAGATATATATGTGATAGGTTTCATAGCTAACTGAAAGGGATATGAAAGCCAAAATAAACTTTCATTAATCAGATAGAGTATGCCGTTTTTACTTTTCACTTTATTTATATTATAAAATTTGCTGTTATCTTGATTTTTTTATTAAAAAAACATAGATAGGATCAGAATCAGCAACTAGGCCTTGTGGTGATTGGTGCCTACACATATATATGCCTCTTGTCACTTGCTCACTAGATATGTTCAGATAGCTCCCAGACAGTAGTGCATTGCTGCTCTCTGCTGTGGAGCTGACTTTAACTATGTGTTTAACCCTTTGGTTGTATGCAAACAAAGGTTCAACAATAAAGTGCTCTAACACATAAGAGCATTTTCTTTTTACACTTTTATGTCCCATGAAAGGAAAACAGTTGCAAGCTTTTAAGTCACTAAGGTACCTTTTCTGGAACTATAAAATGTCACACAATTTGCATGGACGGCCTCATTTTGGTTGTCTGTTGCACTGTCCCAAATTACTTTATTTTTATTACATTTTCTATTAATCAAACACCAAACAGATACCCCTCTTGTGAGTAGGTTTAATCTACTGGTGTTCTGTATTTTAATTAATAAAAAGGTTAATGCACTATTAGTGTTTCCTTTTTTCTTTGCATTCTATGGCACCATATTGAAGTTCTACCCTACTCTATGGAAAGAGGATTTGAAAGTTTTTAACCGTGAATACTCCAATATAAAAAGGTGGTCCTGTATCCTATACAAGAGGCTTATGCAGACAGCGGGTGTTGTGACAAGTGATTACGTCTCTACTTACCTCATACTGATTGAGGTCAACTCAAGTAAGTGCACACCCATTTGGGAATTGGAAGTCTGAAGAAGTTTTTGGATTTATATGAACTGCTCAAGTGTCTCTTCCTTTGAGTTTTAAGACTTTTTATTATTATTTTTTATTAACTTTTATCAACTATTATTACTTATTAGGTTTTTTTATTCATTTATTCATCTGTATATGTGGTTTTATTTATTATATATGTATCATCCTTTATTTATACTCCTACATATTATATGCTAGGTAGCGCTTACCTTTTTATTCTATTTTATTTCTATCTTTAGAGGGGGGATACAGAGAATCTCCCTTCGACTTAGGTCAGCTGCAGCCATTAAGCATATTCAGTATTAACCTACTGTATTTATTGTCATTTTTGAGGATCATTTATTGTAACCCTCATCTGGAGCGCTGGTGGACCTAGAGCTTCCTAAGATATATTGTTTATATCTGGGATTCTACTTGCATACCTTGTTGTTTCTCTTTTCTGGGTATAGCTGCTCTAGATTACTTTAATTATATCTGCTATAGTCTATATTTAGTTAAATATTCTCAGCATTATAATTATCTTTCGACCGATTTAATTGTTTTTGGTCATTTATTATACCTTTAATTTTTTAATATGGCTACTCCACAAGAACTAGAATATGGGGGATATTTTGATGCCAAGAATAAGATAAAGAAACTTTCTATTAGTACTGAGCCACAAATACTAATGGATAATTTAGGGATTACTAATCCCAAACATCTTTTTGAAAAATTAGATAAATTAACCAGAAAACAACTACTTAATTGGTACGATTGTACAAACTTGGAAAGGTATGTAAAATACCAAATAGTGCCAAAGGGTCTTAGATTGGAAAAAAATTCAATTATCAGAAGTAGAACTACTTACTGAGTGGGACTCAGCTTTAGAAGAGGCATCTTTTAAAATGATTAATATTTTAATTAGATATAGACAAAAGAAATTAGACAATCTGACCACAGAGATAGAGGACATTAGAGCAAGACTCAATGCATTTAAGGGAGATGTTTACTACAGAGAATTAGATGATTCCAATAAATCTCGGATTGCCACTTTTGAAGCGAAAGTGGAATATAATAAAATGAGAAAATTCATGAGAGATTACAATGAGAAATTTAATACAGAAAGAATTAATGATGATAGGGATACAAATGAGGAGGACAAAACTGAAACTGTATATCCTGAAGTTTGGGAGGATCAAGTTAACACCCCCAGGGATAGAGCAAATAGTATGGAATGGTTGGACCTATATTCCCCTAATTTTGATAGTGAGGGAAAAATCAGAAGTAATATGAATAGGAACAATGAGGGTCCATACAATAACAATACAAATAAAAATATGAATAAAAATATTAAGCATATCCCCAAAAAAACAGGGAATAGGATTCAAAGTCAAAGTAATGGAGAACAAAGAGGTGCAAGAAACACCTTACACAACCAGGATTATAATGGTAGGAGAGAGAATGCCTATAATATAAGAAGAGATTCCAATATGGAAAATTACAGACAAAGAAATGAAGGTTACTACCAGCATAATGGAAATAGAAATCCACATTAGAGAAAAAACACAGTAGTATCTTCACCATATCGACATAATAGAACCTATTCATATAATAATGAGGGCGGAACTAGGAGAAACACTAAAACTAACTATTCCAACAGCCAGGATTTTTTAGGGAACCGCACAAAAATAAATGCCCCAAATTTAAGGCAAAAAAGGGACGTTACCCCACAGTGGAGAAAACAAAATTAAAAAAAAAGACAAATAGAAAGAAGTATAGGGGATGTAGAGGAGGAAAACGGATTCGAAACAAACACAACAAAAAAACAAAAAACAAACTGGAACCATTAGATAATAGTGTAAAAATATTCAACCTTTCGGATAAATTTTTTTTTTTTTTAAATAATTTTTTATTGAAGTCATAAGCAAATTTAACAGTTGTGACACATCCAACAATAGTGACATAGATGAAAAGTACAGTGCTATTACCATGATATTGTCAAATCAACAATACACATTATGCCAACATAGTATGCATGCATGAGTTTAAAAAATAAGACTCAATAAGGAGTAGTAAAAGGGTGGAGAGGCTATAGTTGGTTAATGTTATGAAGAAGCAAGAAGGTTTACTAGGCAATAGAGCTAGATAGAAGGGGTATGTAAATCCCAGTTACTAAAGGTATTAGCAAAGAGTTTGGACTATCAAAATTAAGACCTCATTTTTATATTTTATATGATATGTAGATTAGAAGTGACCCCACCTTGCAAAAGATAGACATACCATAAGATATTTATTCAATAAAATTATAGAAGCAAGGGGGGGTTGGTTTTATGGGGGTGAGGGGAGATAGAGTATATTCTCCACATCGTCATGAAGAGCATTTATAATCTAGTAAAAGTAGGATCGATGTGGGTTGGCTTATGTTTGGCCGCTTATGGACCAAATTAGCGGGGAGAGGGATAAGGGAACGCAGCGGGCAAAAGCCGCTCAAAGTGGAGTGGGGAAGGGAATGGGGGGGCGGAGCCAAACAGGGCAAGAGGGCAGGTATGAAAAGACTCATTATACGGTTATAAGGGTGGGCTTCGCAGGGAGGATCTATTGTTTGAATAACCAATTGTGAGGGGCAGAGCTTTATCAGGTTAGAGTAATTATCTAAATAAGGTGTTCTGTCTATATAAAGAGAAAGTTATAACAAACATGTAGAATATGTAGCGAAGAGAGATCTAAAACTTAAGCATGGGGAGTAATAGGACTCAGCAGTCTCCCTGCAGCGTCATGTGGAGAGGGGAACATTGGGATATTTGGAACATAGGGAATCTCTGGATGAGCCCCTCTACTAGGGGAGTGCCATCTATAGGCAATGCTGGAAAAAGGAATAGGGATATGACCCGCAGGCAGCAAGCACCGGCGGGAAAGGGAGGAGAGAGGCTCAACATAAACAAGTAATGTATACTGATAATGTGGACAGAACTATAAAGAGACTAGTGATGACAGTTTTACAGTCACTAATAATAATAGTGAATAACATATAGAATAAGAAGAACACACCATTTAGGTGACAATAACAGAATAGATGGTATGTGACATAATTGGGTCATCATAGTGATTGACAAAAATCTCTGCTGAAAGGCATGTCTATTATAATATAGGATAGGGGAGAGGCGTACTATCATGCAATAAGACATATACATAAACAGCATACAAGTAATAAATATCATAGACATTTAGGGACCTAGTAGCTTATAAGACAACTCTTACTATAGTATATAATAACCTAAGCTGGTATATAAAAAAAAAGTTTGCTAGGGTTGTCTTAAATTAGACCTTAATATGAATATCATTATTAGGCATTAGTACAGTTTAACGAGATCGAAAAATCTATATTCAGTTTATTAACTTGTTGCAGGCTTCCTAATCCACCCTTAAACAAAGTAAGTTGTAATGTGATAAAAGGCTTGAATGGGATTTAGGTGATTCGTCATAGCAGGTGGAAGGTGTCAATATATAACTACTATACAATATAGTAAAGCATACTAGGAGGCCCAGACTATATAATGCTAGGAAGCTTGAAGCTTGTCATGAACTCTCTGGGTAAGATCAGGTCTGGTAGGCTTAAATAGGTTATAGTAACACTATGGGGGAAGTTCCCATTATACAGCTTTAGGTATGTCCCAATATAATAGGTCAACCACAAACATCTCATGGTATAATAATCCATAAATAAAGGGGAACACAGATATTTCAAGTTATAATAGACATTACCCATTTCATTACAGACTTTATGGGCATCACTTTCAGTATTGCTAATATTCAGCATATGTGGAACCAAGTAAAAACATTAATAGAATCCACTGGAGCTACATAGAGAGGGTCGCTTCAAGTTGTAATTAAAATGGGGCATCTATATATAGAAATCCCAGCTAGCAGGCAAAATAGAAACTACTAAATAAACAAACATACTTAAGACTGTCACCAAACTTATAGGGTCAACTTATGAAACCAGATGGCGGCCTTCATATATTACATTGTTAGGATGAAGTGCGATATATCAAAACGTTTATAACTGCTATGCATCTAAACCTATATAATAAAAAATGTCTCAAATGATTCTCCCACTCCGATGCGGTTCTGACTCTGTATATAATCTAGTGGTAGTCCTTCCGACTCAGGAAACTCGGATAAAACTTTTAATGACAACATAATGGGAATATTGAAAAAGGGTCTCTCATTTGCCCCCACTAAGGGGCCTAACACCTTCACTTTGTTTATTGATTTACATAAATTTAGCCAAAAGCTTACTTTGAGCAGACATTTTGAGAAAAACCAAAATGTCACATAAAATATGAATATTACTTCACTTACAGAAGCAGATATGGAGACAGTAGCGTTACTGGCAAATTTAAATAATTCAGCCGGGGGAGAATCCATGAATATGGAAGAACAATATGATGAGAAATTGATAATGAATAAAATTCAAATTTTCGGCCAACATCATTGTTCTATCCTATACATTCTAAAGGCAACTGTATCCCAGTGTTTGAAAGCCTAGTCACTCAGGATTTCTATGAGTATTGTAAGAATTACAAAATCAAGAAAGATAACACAAGCACTAATGATAAATTAGAAATAAAAAAAACTTAAAGAAGATTTGGACATTGTCATTAGGGAAGCGGACAAGGGTGGGGGAGTTGTAATACAAAATAGGGCAGATTACATTAATGAAGCCAAAAGACTTCTTAATGATTTAACTACCTATAAAAAACTCCCACATAACCCTACTAATATTTTTGTCAGAAAATACAATGATTTATTGGATACCGCTAAATTTCATGGAGTTCTAAATGAGGACGAATTCAAATTTTTGACCAATAATGATCCGGTGGTAGCAGTTTTCTACCACCTTCCTAAAATCCATAAGAGCGACATTAACCCACCAGGTAGACCCATAGTCGCGGGAATTAACTCTTTGACATCCTCATTATCAGAATATGTTGATAATTTCTTACAGCCTCTGGTACCATCCATGAAATCTTATATTAAAGATACCCCTGATACTATTAGTAAATTGACTGGAATTGAATGGAAGGAAGACTATATATGGGTTACGGTTGATGTGACGGCCCTTTATACCAATATTCCCCATATTTTGGGCATACAATCGATTGAATATTGGTTAAAAAAGTTAACTAACCTCCCAGACAAAAATCAAATGTTTATTATGGAATCAATAAAATTCATTTTGGAACAGAACTACTTCATGTTTGAAAAATGAATGCTATATACAGGTTAGCGGTACAGCTATGGGGACTAAATTTGCCCCTAGCTACGCTAACCTGTATATGGGTCTATGGGAAGAGAGATGTATCTGGAATAACAACCCCTTTAGGGACAACATTGTAACTTGGTCCCGTTTTATTGATGACATTATATTTATTTGGAAAGGAGGTGTCGATACTCTATCTGAATTCTTTCTTTTTATGAAAGATAATGATGTTAACCTTAAATTCACAGAAAAGTTCAATAATACTGAAATTGAATTTCTTGATTTGGTTCTGTTTCAAGAAGGAGGAAAAATAGCAACAAAACTATATGGAAAGGATACGGATAGCAATGGTTTTATCCATGCTACAAGTAACCACCATCCTAGTTGGATAAAAAACGTCCCTTATGGCCAATTTTTAAGGATTAAAAGAAATTGTTCCCGTCAAGCAGACTTTGAAAAAGAAGCTGTTTCTCTAAAAAAGAAATTTAAAGAAAAAGGATATGGAGAAAGGAATATTGAAGCAGCCTACAATAAAGTAAAAAATCTTTAAAATACGGATTTAATAAAAGGTATGAATGCAAAAATCACATCAAATAAACCTAATGGAGAAACAAAACAAATGAATTTTATCACCACATTTAATGAAGGATCAATAGGTATTAAGAATATAATTCTTAAGCACTGGCATATCCTCCATAAAGACAAAATCCTGAAGGGAGTTTTAGACAAGAAACCAGGCTTTATCTTTAGAAAGAATCAAAATCTAAAAAACATTTTGGCACCAAGCCAATTAAGGAAAACCCAACCGAAGAAAACTTGGCTCAATGAGGGAGGCGCGAAGGGGGTCTATAAATGCAACAGATTGAATTGTTGCGCCTGTGAACATGCATATAATGGTAATAGACCTACCAAGCAGGTGATTTCCACAACAAATGGTAAACAATGTGATATACAGACACTATGTAATTGTAAAACAGAATACGTAGTGTACCTGATTCAATGTAGTTGTGACCTTCAGTACATAGGTCGCACTACACGCCCCTTTAAGAAGAGAATGTACGAGCATATAACCAATATTAAAGATGGCCTAAAATCTCACAATCTCTCTGAACACTACAGGGTGGTTCATGAGCAAGACCCCAAATGTCTCAGAGGTACCATTCTGGAATTGGTGAAAACATCTGAGAGAGGGGGAGACAGGGAACGTCTCCTCAGGCAAAGAGAGACCTATTGGATTCACCTATTTAATACCATGGTGCCATATGGTCTAAATAAGGATATTGACATTGCTGCTTTTTTGTAGTTTTGGCATCTATTGTTCCCCTACAAATAATATATAAAATATATATATATATATATATATATATATATATATTTATTTATTTTTTCAATAGATCCTCCATTTATTCCCCTATGAAATATGTTAGAATCTTTATGCCCTCTGCTGTGTAGGCATTTTAACAAATACATATATATATATTGAAAAAAAAATTTTATATATATATTTTTTCTTTTTTATTATATGTATTTTATGTGAAGTTTTCTTCTACATATGTATTATTCCTGTATCATCAAGTATTCATTTTTATGACATATCAATTTATATATGCCTTTAGCAATCATCGATTATATTCTATATTTTATTGAATATTTTATATATATTAGATTTTCAAATTATTTATATTGATTTTAAGTGCACTTACTGATATACGAACAATTGAGGTGTCGGATGTCTTATTTCCGAAATATATATATTTTTTTATCATATTATAGTACCTATACATATATATACATATCCTTGATTAAGGGTATAATATTTTTGGACACAGATGTACCCTACTGTTAACGTCCAATATTGATCTTTTGTACATCGTAAATACACACTTAAAGTTTCTTCCTGTTGATACTCGATCGCTATGGAAACTAAGCCATCCGCCCTCCTGACGTAATCACGCCTGACGTCTGTAAAAGACGCACAGGCGCTATAGCAAACATTTACCTCTGACGAAGAAGGCAGACGGCAAGTCGTACACGCCTTCGAAACGCGTAAGGTTTCATTGCTAAGTATCACTACAAGCTGCTGACATTTGCTGATATTTGCCTGTGTTTGGATTTGCACGCTGTACTTTTACCTCATATATTGAGGTCCCTCTTGTGAGTAGGTTTAATCTACTGGTGTTCTGTATTTTAATTAATAAAAAGGTTAATGCACTATTAGTGTTTCCTTTTTTCTTTGCATTCTATGGCACCATATTGAAGTTCTACCCTACTCTATGGAAAGAGGATTTGAAAGTTTTTAACCGTGAATACTCCAATATAAAAAGGTGGTCCTGTATCCTATACAAGAGGCTTATGCAGACAGCGGGTGTTGTGACAAGTGATTACGTCTCTACTTACCTCATACTGATTGAGGTCAACTCAAGTAAGTGCACACCCATATAGGAATTGGAAGTCTGAAGAAGTTTTTGGATTTATATGAACTGCTCAAGTGTCTCTTCCTTTGAGTTTTAAGACTTTTTATTAATTTTTTTATTAAGTTTTATCAACTATTATTACTTATTAGGTTTTTTATTCATTTATTCATCTGTATATGTGGTTTTATTTATTATATATGTATCATCCTTTATTTATACTCCTACATATTATATGCTAGGTAGCGCTTACCTTTTTATTCTATTTTATTTATATATATATATATATATATCGATAGTACAGTTTATAATTGTATTTACTTGTCAGCCAAAGCTGTATATACAGAATATATAAAATGATAGGGAATAGATTACAAAGCCTTATCACCTAATAACCCAGGAAGTTGTCCCTCTGATGAATGTTAGTGCTAGCTTCTACCATATGTTGGTCTACACCGGTGATTCACAATATTTTTAGAAATAAAGCACACAGCAATGCACAAATTCCAGAATGGTATATACACAGTGTTATGCTTAATTAATTGTTTATAACTGTTCAGTTTACTTAAATTTTAAATAATTATCTAAATAAAGTCACACTGTAGCTAATAAGCTAAAAGTGAATAAAACCCTGATGACAATGTATATGTGTATTTATTAATCTATGAAGGCATCATTGTAGATATATATGTGATAGGTTTCATAGCTAACTGAAAGGGATATGAAAGCCAAAATAAACTTTCATTAATCAGATAGAGTATGCCGTTTTTACTTTTCACTTTATTTATATTATAAAATTTGCTGTTATCTTGATTTTTTTATTAAAAAAACATAGATAGGATCAGAATCAGCAACTAGGCCTTGTGGTGATTGGTGCCTACACATATATATGCCTCTTGTCACTTGCTCACTAGATATGTTCAGATAGCTCCCAGACAGTAGTGCATTGCTGCTCTCTGCTGTGGAGCTGACTTTAACTATGTGTTTAACCCTTTGGTTGTATGCAAACAAAGGTTCAACAATAAAGTGCTCTAACACATAAGAGCATTTTCTTTTTACACTTTTATGTCCCATGAAAGGAAAACAGTTGCAAGCTTTTAAGTCACTAAGGTACCTTTTCTGGAACTATAAAATGTCACACAATTTGCATGGACGGCCTCATTTTGGTTGTCTGTTGCACTGTCCCAAATTACTTTATTTTTATTACATTTTCTATTAATCAAACACCAAACAGATACCCCTAACCTGGCACATAAAATGCACAAACCCTATTCAGTACTGCTCAGACTCAACTCTGACCACATCCCCATTGGCCACACTCTATAAAATCCCCAGACTCAATCCATGAGTCATTATGCCCCACCCACAAAAAAAACAAACTAAATCAGCACACTGTCAGACCTGGGCAGTAAAGGGTCGTTAGTGTCGTTATGCATGTATCTGTTTTTCCTGTCAGTAATGAGGCTATCATATTTGTTATTTTGTATCATCATATGTGCAGGCAACTCAATATTACCTTTTTCTCTCCAGTGGAATTTTTATTTACAACCAAGATCACTGTAAGTGAACAAATATCACTAAATTCATTACCAGGGACTTCATATATCAGGACTCGAGCATTAGCAAATAGTGCTACAAACTTCAAAAGTACATACATATATGTTGGCCATTTGAAGTGTTTGCTTGTTTGAGAGTTCACAAGTCACTATTCTTAGAACAGCATTCTATTCTTAGGCATTACTGGAAGTATTTAATTATTTACCTTTTTAGAATCCCAGATGCAGGACTGCAATGGAATGAATAACATAAATGCAGACTGCAGCAGTTTAGTTCCTGAGTGTTTCTGGTATTCTGTTATAGCCCTGACTAACCATTTTACTCCTGCTAGTCTCATTGATTTATTTTGCCAGCTTTATACAGGTGGAATTTGCTCAAAATTCACAATACAAATTCCTTTATTTAGATTTTTTGGCAAACATTTGTTGAATGAAGTGTTTTATGTAAGTTCTCTGGCTATATAGTTTATATATTGTGAATTGTATACCTGAAGAAACAGTGTAGAACTGGTAAACACTTTAGCCTCTAGTTATCAAGCCGTCAACCTCAAATACGCTGGAATTCCGCAGCGTATTTGTGGCGAGGCTGATTCGCCTAAGTTATCAAGTCCTACACACCGGCAAAAGTAGAATATAGTGACGTAAGCATCGATCCGCCGGACTCAGTCCAACACAGATCAATTCTTACATCACTCTAGATGTTCCGAACGCAAGTTCGGCACAATCTAACTACTTTTGGAAGTTATCAAATGACTACCAGGTACGCTCAGCACTTTTCCGGCCCAGCGTACCTGGTTTTCATTCCGCCGCCCTAGAGGCGGCGGATTCCATATGAATCAATGGGAGTCTGACCATAGCGAAAGTTCATGTTCGCTGCTGCCCGACATCCCATTGATTCCTATGGGAGCTGTCTACACCTAACACCCTAACATGTACCCGAGTCTAAACACCCCTAATCTGCCCCCCCCTACACCGCCGCAACTAAATAAATGTATTACCCCCTAAACCGCCGCTCCCAGACCCCGCCACCACCTACATAATACCTATTAACCCCTATCCTGCCCCCCTATACAGCCGCCACCTATAATAAATTTATTAACCCCTATCCTGCCGATCCCGTACCCCGCCGCAACTAAATAAATTGTTTAACCCCTAAACCGCCGCTCCCGGACCCCGCCACCACCTATATTAAACTTATTAACCCCTAATCTGCCCCCCTACACCGTCGCCACCTATAATAAATTTATTAACCCCTATCCTGCCCCCCCTATACCGCCACCATCTATATTAAACTAATTAACCCCTAAACCTATGTCTAACACTAACCCAAACACCCCCCTAACTTAAATATTATTTTAATAAATCTAAATAAAAATTACTCTTATTAACAAAATTAATCCTATTTAAAACTAAATACTTACCTATAAAATAAACCCTAATATAGCTACAATATTACTTATAATTATATTGTAGCTATTTTAGGATTTATATTTATTTTACAGGCAAATTTAAATTTATTTTAACTAGGTACAATAGCTATTAAATAGTTATTAACTATTTAATAGCTACCTAGATAAAATAAAGTCAAATTTACCTGTAAAATAAAAACTAACCTAAGTTACAATTACACCTAACACTACACTATCATTAACTAAATTATCCCTATTTAAAACTAAATGCTTACCTGTAAAATAAACCCTAAGATAGCTACAATGTAATTAATAATTACATTGTAGCTATTTTAGGATTTATATTTATTTTACAGGCAACTTTGTATTTCTTTTAACTAGGTACAATAGTTATTAAATAGTTATTAACTATTTAATAACTACCTAGCTAAAAGAAATACAAAATTACCTGTAAAATAAATCCTAACCATAAGTTACAATTAAACCTAACTCTACACTATCATTAAATAAATTAAATAAATTACCTACAAGTAGCTACAATTAAATACAATTAAATAAACTAACTAAAGTACAACAAAAAAAACACTAAATTACAGAAAATAAAAAAAGATTACAAGAATTTTAAACTAATTACACCTAATCTAAGCCCCCTAATAAAATAATAAAAAAAAAATAATAAAAGTCCCTACCCTATACTAAATTACAAGGTAACCAGCTCTTTTACCAGCCCTTAAAAGGGCTTTTTGCGGGGCATGCCCCAAAGTAATCAGCTCTTTTGCATGTAAAAAAAAATACAACCCCCCAACATTAAAAACCACCACCCACATACCCCTACTCTAACCCAAACCCCCTTAAATATACCTAACACTATCCCCCTGAAGTTCTCCCTACCTTGAGTCGTGTTCACCCAGCCGGGCCGAAGTCATCATTCAAGGGCTGATGATGTCTTCCATCCAATAGAAGTCTTCATCCAAGGGGCGCTGAAGAGGTCTTCCATCCGATAGAAGTCTTCATCTAGGCGGCGTCTTCAATCTTCATCCATCCGGAGCGGAGAGGAGCCATCTTCAAAGCAGCCGACGCGGAGCCATCCTTCTTCACCGATGCCTACTCGCAGAATGAATATTCCTTTAAGTGACGTCATCCAAGATGGCGTCCCTCGAATTCTGATTGGCTGATAGGATTCTATCAGCCAATCAGAATTAAGGTAGGAAAAATCTGATTGGCTGATTCAATCAGCCAATCAGATTGAAGTTCAATCCGATTGGCTGATCCAATCAGCCAATCACATTGAGCTCGCATTCTATTGGCTGTATTTTCAAGCCTTTCCAAAGAGGTAGTTATTCTCTACTCAACAGAGGATTTTAAACTTAAAGGGATATGAAGCAGAGCTCCTTTATTAAAAAAAACAATAAAAAAAAACGTTAAAGCAAAGTAAACATGAAAAAGGTTGTGTTAAAAAAGCAAGCAACTTACTTGTTTTCTTGCGAAATGAGCACTTAGAAATTCTCAGTGTAGCCACTGTTGTTAATAAGATAAAGGAGCTACTATCATACAACTTAAGTTCTACTGTCACATTATTTTGCAGCAAAAGTCCTCTACTGAGCATGGGCAAGGAAAAGCTACTCTTTTGTCTTCATGTAAAGACCACAGCCCCCTTGTGGGGCTGTGACAGGAAATAATAGACCCTGTCCAAATAAAAAATAAATAAAAAAAAAGGTATATATATATATATATGTGACATAGCTAGCTAGAGAGCTGCAAACTATCCCAGAAAGTGACAACTATCACATGAGTGAGATTCTTCTTTCTCTTTTGAAGATTTTAAACATTGCTTTGATTTACTACACCATTTGGGTGCACTTTTCTTTATTTGTATTGTTCTCTTAGTTCAAAGGACTTTTATTTGCATCAGATTTTGTTTATTTCCTTGAAGTGGTGCAAAGTAAAAAAGTACTGGTACAGTGTGCAAATAAAACATTCACATTAAACTGACATCACAGAGCACAGAATTTTCAAATTGTAAAACCAGTACAGATTGAGTACAAATGATTCAACTTTCTTTTCTTACTTATTACATATTCAATTATGAGGTAACAGATAGAAACAGTACATACTTAAAGTGAAGGTAAATTTTGATGCTAAAGTGCCCAGTTTTTAAAAATTCGATTAAAAACAGGGGCACTTTAATTCATCAAAATTTACATTTCACTTGTGTTGTGAAAAAATACCTTTTAAACTTGACAGCAGCTCCAGCTTCCTCCGGTCGTCGCAAGCCATTACTGATGTCAGAAATGATGAATAGGTCATCCTCCAATCACGGCTTCCCCCCCCCCCCCCCACCGGGGGAATCAGTGTCTGATTCAATGGCGTGATTGGAGAAAGCCAGATTCATCATTTTAGACCCAGGAAGAGGTTTTGCTATGGGTGGAGGAAGCTGGAGCTGCTGTGAAGATTAAAAGGTAAGTTTTTTTTCACAGCACGAGTTAAATGTAAATTTTGATGAATTAAAGTGCCCCTGTTTTTAATCGAATTTTTAAAAATCGGGCACTTTAGAATCAAAATTTACATTCACTTTAACTTTTATAACATCAAATACCAATATCCCAAATTCCTCCCATAGCAAGAAGAAGCCATTCTTGAACTTCACCAGATTATTCAGAAATTTCATGAGGAAAGTAAAAGAAACAAGGCTAATGTTGAGCCAGAAAATAATCCGTATATAAGTATTACAGTCATATGTATAAACATATACAGGCCCATTTATTAAGCTCCGTACGGAGCTTGAAGGGCCGTGTTTCTGGCGAGTCTTTAGACTCGCCAGAAACACAACTTATGAAGCAGCGGTCTAAAGACCGCTGCTCCATAACCCTGTCCGTCTGCTCTGAGCAGGCGGACAGGAATCGCCGGAAATCAACCCGTTCGAGTACGATCGGGTTGATTGACACCTCCCTGCTGGCGTCCGATTGGCCGCGAGTCTGCAGGGGGCGGCGTTGCACCAGCAGCTCTTGTGAGCTGCTGGTGCAATGTTAAATGCGGAGAGCGTATTGCTCTCCGCATTTAGCGAGGTCTTGCGGACCTGATCCGCAGTGTCGGATCAGGTCCGCAAGCCCTTTGATAAATTGGGGCCATAGGGTCAGATTACAAGTGGAGTGCTAACTATTGTTTCCATGAAAGGGATTTTTGCGCTCCACTGTGTAATACGAGCACGCGCTTATGTGCGCTGGTATTACAAGTCGACAGCAATCTGCTGGGAAGACACAGCATGAGAACCTGGTGCAGCTAAGGGTGTAAGTAGCGCAGCAATGGCAGCAGATTTTAAATATAAATATATATATATATATATATATAAATATACACACACATACTGTACATAACTAGTATAACCATAGCTGAGTTTACATTATGTATATACAGTATCTACAAATTTTTAAGAATTCTTTTTTTGGAATTAACTAACTGAATGACAGAACTGATAGAATGCTTCCAAATAACAGCTGAAGAGTGAGTGCCAACTTTTGATCTAGAAACAGAGAGGCAGAAAGTGGGGAAAAAAGAATTATGTTTAAAAGGACCACAAGACTTCCAAGTTACCTCCCCAGTAAGGAATTAAACTACTTCTGATCATGGACACACATTGGAGTCATAAAGTAAGTTTATATCAGAAAGCTCTCAATATGGATGTGAACTAACCACAACTGATGTTACTGACAATTACTATAATACTGGTGGGCTATGGCTCATCTGCTGGATGGCAATTACTGGAATTCAGGTGGAATGGCTTTGTGCGCAGGAAAATTATTAGAATGAAAAATAATGTTTAAAAAAAAAAAAAAAGAAGATGGAGGGGAGGAAGACAAGCAGTGATGTAAGTCCATTTCAAGGAATTAGGAAACCTACTACAAAGAGATAGGTAAAGGGAACAAAATAAATTAAATATAAGAGAGAAATATTTTTTTTTAAGATTTCTTTTTTATATACTTTAATTCCATTATTTCAAGCCAAGACTATACCAACCTCTGCTGGCTTTAGAATGGAAGCATCTTCCTCTGAGCAGAGTGCCGTGCGGGAGTAGTTAAAAATAAAATCCACTTGGTCCCATGGTTGAGCCAGCCCTGGGCATAGTGTTGAAGTAGATGACGTCCAGACATATCCTATTCCTACCTTCCCGCAGGCACACCTAGCACCCGGCACAGCATGTTCTCCACAAAAACAAATATACATGATGACACAGACAGAATCTCCAGTTGAGTGTTTGTGTAGCAACCCGGAATATAAAGGGGCATTGTCTTTTTGGAGTAGAGACCAAAGCTCCATCTTGCAGAGAGACAATTAATTTATCCAGGGGAATTTTCCTCATCGGAACTACCTCTTGAGTGTTGTAGTTAAAGGGATAGGAAACCCAAAAATTTTCTTTCATGATTAAGATAGAAGAGCCTGTGATTTTAAACAACTTTCTACTTTACTTCTATTATCAATTTGTCTTCGTTCTCTTGGTATCCTTGTTTGAAAAAGCAGTTATGTATGCTTAGGAGCCGGCCCATTTCTGGAGCACTATATTGCAGCATTTTTGCAAGAATGTTATCCATTTCCTGACATGTAGTGCTCCAGATGCCTACCTAGGTATCTCTTCAACACAGAATATCATGGGAATGAAGCAAATTTGATCATACAAGTAAATTGGAAACTTTTTAAAAATGTTATGCTCTGAATCACAAAAGAACATTTTTGGGTTTCATATCATTTTAAAAGGCATTCTGTAGCCTTGGTCGCTCAGTTGGGCATGCTGTAAGTCTGCAGCTTCATCCATAGTCACCGACAAAACTGTCTCAGATGTCAGCGAGTTGTGCAAGTCATCAGTATGCTCACTATGTTGTAAGGAAGCTTTGTTTCCTGTTAGCGCAGCATAGGGCAGGGGGTGAATACTTCCCACAGGCACCGGTTCAGTAACTCGTGGCTGTACAAACTCAAGCTGTTCACAAAACGTTTGTTCAAAATTTAGCAAAAGATTCTGCAAAACATTAAAGAGCTTCTCTATTTTCACAGCAGTGATAAAGGGTTTTATATTCCTGTATCAGTGCATTGGTTACCCCATATTATAATTACCTGGGTGAGGGGGGTTTAAGGCTTCTCCGCCCAAGAGCTGCTTTAGGCCTCAACGCTCCAGTTCGGTGTTCTTGTGTAGGACTCAGCTCATTCTTGTAAATGGTGAATCAGCCTTGTCTGTAGACCTCGGAGATCTGGAAAAAACTATCTTGATGGCTTCACAATCTGCTGATAAGCGGCAGATTAACAGCAGGCTACACAGAGCAACCAATATTGCGAACATTCAAGGTACTGCCCAGAGACACGCCAACACGCCCCGTACAATTTTATTTTATTTGCAGAAACAAACTATTAATGATATAACTATACATTTTGTTTAAATGTGTATTTAAATTGTGTTGACTCTTTTGTGGTACATTTAGTAATTTGTATTCGCTGACTGAGAATTAATGTCAGGTGCTTCCTTGTAAACTGTAAACCACAATTTTTTGTTCAAGAATTCAGTGAGTTCTGTTCCTGTGAAGTCTACACAAACATTTCACTATAAGTTGGAGAACTTTTGAGAAATGGATCATAAGTCTCTTTTAGAAATTGCAGTGCAGTAAAGGATAATGCAGTAGGGGATTGTGGTATAACAATATAAATAATGCATAAACAACTCTGTTGTCACATTTGCTCCTTATTATAAATAATATCTAATTTAAATGGAAAAATAAGAGGTGAGATAGGAAATATGCTCACATATTGGTATATTATAGGGCTACTAATGTCAAGCAACATCACTGCATGATGAATCTCTCTGTATTCTCTAAAGGGTAGCACGCTTAAGTTTATTTTTCTGATGATTTTTCATTAATGTTTTATAATGCATTAAAGGGACAGTTCATTGTAAAAAACAAAATTCCCTGAATGTGTTCCTCAATCTCCATGACTTGTTATACCAGCTGCAGCGTATAAAATGTATGAGAAATTGCTAATTTATGCTTCTTTTTGCAAAATAAATTGCTGGATTTGCTCTTTGAAACCACATCCCATCAAAATAGGCTAAGCTTGGAAACAGATCAGATTTTGTTATCTTATTACTCAAATGCTTCCCTTTCTTATCTCTTTCTCTGTACAAAACGTAGGGCCAGATTACAAGTGGAGCCCTATTTAGCGCTTACACTAGACCGCTAATTGCGCCAGAATTAAACTATTTGCGCTCGTCAGGTTGGGCTGGTATTATGAGTTTGCATATTCTAATATGCGCAAACCCAACATAAAAATATGAATATTGCATAACTATGATTTTACATGTTTTCATCTACATAACTGCAAAGGGCTCTAAGCCTCCAATACACTTATATATGTCAATATGTGTGTACATATGTATTTATGTGTTCATATGTTTATATATGTCTATAAATACATATATACAAATATAAATACATAAATACATTTGTATACGTATATAGACATATCTATATATATACTGTATATATATACACACATATCCATCTTCAGACATGTATATATGTATCCCTATGTTAAAGCACTTTGCCTGCTTTATTTTTCTAACACCTGAGACCTCATATCTTTGAGCCCTTATAACTTTTTTGTGCAATGTTTTTTGAATGCTTTTTATTAGATGTTGTTATTTTGAGTGTAACTGTACTTTGTAATGTATTTTTTATGTGTTTTGTTACACTTTTTTTGCGAAAGAGTTAACCAGAGCTCTGACACAGTAATCATTCTAGCGTAAATTATGATTGTGCTCACGCAATCGTGTTTACTTTCAACTCATAATACAAGGGCAGTTTAAAACGATTATGAAAACCCGACATCGTTTGCGCACACATGTTTGCGTTTCATGTGTAATCTGGCTCTTAGAAAGAACAATTAAAAATGAAAATTTTAGAGCTTTATCTCTTCCACCTCCCACTGTGAGTGTAATTATTATGCTGGCTGTGTTTACTTAGTTTGTCAATAGCCTATACCTAGGTATCAATGCTCCCTCTAATTTTCCTTGTGGGCAATAATTTTTTTCTGTGTGCAGACTTGATACCGCTTGAGTGCGGCACTAATATGAATGTATGTGTGTATATATGAAATAAAAATAAGGAAGGCACTCGCCGTTTTAAACAATTTACAATTTAATCAGCAGTAAACGTTTTCGGGGTCTCCCCCGTCCTCAGACCACTAGCCACCATACACAAAAACTCACCATTTATCACCCACAACCTCCACAGTGTCAGGACATCGTCAGTCTCCAGCGCGTCCGTGAAGTGCAACTGCGCATGCGTGACTGGCAGTACGGAGAGCGGACAAAATTAAAAACACAAAGGGAAAATACATAGTGTCTCAACTAAAATGCATATCAACTCCTAATGATGAAATAATATTGTTAGCAATTGTAACCTATATCCCAAACATATTTCACAAACCATCTCTGCAATTATAACTTAATCAGGGACATATGAAAAACCGCTAATCCATCATGTTCAATAACGCATCTAGTTTCACTCATTGGTATAGGACTCATCAAATGCGGCAATAGCATACTAAAGCAGCTGATTATCAATACTATGGTGCAATAGCAACTATCAACATATAATATATATATACTTATAGTGGTAAACCTTAAATTAAACTGGTAACATTCTGCTATTACCAAAGCATTCTACCCCTACCTAAAGCCTGAGAAGACCAATCATCAAACTTGCTAATAGTTTCTGTATATCCACTAGACTATACTGAACATTCCTACTAAGCATCAGACTTGACAATCCTAGTAGTATACTAACCCCACTAGGAGTCCTAATGGAATACTGCAAATTTTCTATTCCTGACAATGTTTTCCTGGCCCTGTACATATCAGTCCCAAATACACTACTACAAAAAGCATTGGTAATCCAAATGTACATTCAGTCCCTTTGGTATCCAAGTTAAAAATCCACTGGGACTCTCTTTGTAGTAGGCATTTGGCCCTGTCTCCTCCCCTGTTGCATTTTGGGATATGATCTATTATAATGTACCTCAAATCAGAAACCCCATGCTTATTAATGCAAAAATGTCTAGCCACCAGTTGGTCGGAATCGCCTACTTTGATGGCCTTACTTATTGCCGATCGGTTCGCCATTCTTGTCCTAAGGTCATCCTGGGTCTTCCCCACATAAAACCTGCCACTAGAACAATGAAGCAGCTATACAATAAATGTGGTCGCGCAAGTGACCCTATGCTGAATATGGAATTTCTTGTTGGACCAAGGATGTGTAAACATGTTACTCTGTGTTAAGCCACCACAGATGATGCATCCACTACACCGGAAACAACCTTTCTTAGTGGTGCTCAACCAGGTAGTTGGCATGTAGCGGTCACTATTATCTGGTCTCAATAACATATCCTTTAGAGATCATCCTCTCTTGAACCCCACCATGGGTGTATCCATATTAGCAAAGGGCAAGGAGTTATCACTAGATAGAATGTTCCAATGTTCATTTAATGTTTTAGAAACTTGCAACTTTTCAGGAGAGAATGTGGTAGTAAAAATCATCCTTTGGTTATTTATTGCTTTGTCCACTTTTAACAATGCTTGTTCTTGGCTCATGGATAGTGACTCGGTCAGTGCTTGTTCTAGCTGGATAGATCCATATCCTCGGTCTACAAATTTCTTCTGCATGTCAATCAATTGGCGTTCTTTATTCTTTTCATCTGTATTGTTGCGAACTACCCGTTTGAACTGAGATTTTGGCAACGCTTTCTTTAAGCTTGGAGGAAACATCCAATAAGGAGTTTTTATCTGTTTCCTTCTGAAACAACGTTGTACAAAGTTTCATGTCAGCCTTATAGATCCTCAGATCAAGGAAATCAATACTCTCAGTATTGAAGGTCAGTTTAAACCGAACCTGGGGATTAACACTGTTTAGATCCGTGAACCAGGACAGAAGTTCCTCAGAGGTACCACCCCATATGACCAGCAAATCGTCTATGTACCTCCTGTATAATTTCACTCTGATATCCCCAAAGGCATCAGTTTCTTCTGTCTCGAACCATGCCATAAAAAGGATCGCGTAGGATGGGGCCACATTGGACCCCATCGCCGTCCCTGATGTTTGCAAAAAGAATTCTTTCTCGAACTTAAAGTAGTTGCAACTCAAGCAAAAGTCTAGCAGTTCCATAATTACATCCACTGGAGGACCTACATAGGGATATTTAAGGAGGTGGTTAGACACTGCTGCCATGCCCTGCGTGTGGGGAATGATGGTATATAAACTGGTCACATCCAATGTGACCAGAATATCGTTGGCCTCTAATTTTTCCCAAGTCTTCAATAGCTTGATAAGCTTGATATATATATATATATATATATATATATATATATATATATATATATATATATATATATATATTAATATCTTACACAACCTTAGCACTCCCTGTAAGATAACAATGGCCGGTGCAGAGTCTCCAAACACACTCCAAAGAAATAACTTGCACCCAGTTTCTTCAATAAGGATGTTACCACTTTATTCACATACAGCTAGATTATGAGTTTTGAGCGCTATAGGGATTTTAACAACCGCCACAAAAGTAACATTATTTCACCACCCTATAGCACTGCTATGACATGGTTAAAAAAAGCAGACTTGTGCGGGCGATATGGTGGTGTTGAGCTCCATACCGCACCGAAATCAAGTGCTGCTTTGACGTGCTCATGCATAATTTCCCCATAGACATCAATGGGGAGATCCGGCAAAAAAAAAAGCCTAACACCTGCGATCGCGGAGTGAAAAGCTCCGTAACGCAGCCCCATTGATGTCTATGGGGAAATAAAAAGTTACATTTAAACCTAACACCCTAACATAAACCCTGAGTCTAAACAGCCATAATCTGCTGCCTCCGACATCGCCGACACCTACATACAGTTATTAGGCCCTAATCTGCCGCCCCTGATATCGCCACCACCTAAATACAGTTATTAACCCCTAATCTGCCGCCCCCGATATCGCCGCCACCTACATACAGTTATAAACCCCTAATATGCCGCCCCCAATATCGCCGCCACCTACATATAGTTAATAACCCCTAATCTGCCACCCCAACATCGCCGCCACCTACATAAAACTATTAACCCCTAATCTGCCGCCCCCGATATTGCCCCCACCTACATACAGTTATTAACCCCTAATCTGACGCCCCCCAATATCGCCGCCACCTACATACAGTTATTAACCTTTAATCTGCTGCCCCAGATATTGCCACCTACATATAGTTATTAACCCCTAATCTGCCACCCCCAACATCTCCGCCACCTACATAAAACTATTAACCCCTAATCTGCTGCTCCCGATGTAGCCCCCACTATACTAAAGTTATTAACCCCTAAACCTCTGGCCTCCCACATCACTACCACTACATAAATCTATTAAACCCTAAACCTAACACTAACCCTAACACCCCCTAACTTTAACATAAATTAAAATAGAGCTAAACTAAAGTTACAATTACTAACTAAATAATACCTATTTAAAACTAAATACAAACTTACCTGTGAAATAAAACCTAACTAATAGTTATATTGTAGCTAGCTTAGGTTTTATTTTTATTTCACAGGTAAGCTTGTATTTATTTTAACTAGGTAGACTAGTTAGTAAATAGTTATTAACTATTTAATAACTACATAGTTAAAATAAATACAAACTTACCTTTGAAAAAAAACCTAACCTGACTTACACTAAAACCTAAAATTACAAAAAAAAATAGACACTAAAATTACTAAAATAAAAATACTAAATTACATAAAAAAACAAACACTAAATTACAAAAATAAGAAACAAATTATCAAAAATAAAAAAGAATTACACCTAATCTAATAGCCCTATCAAAATAAAAAAGCCCCCCAAAATAAAAAAAGCCCTAGCCTACAATAAACTACCAATGGCCCTTAAAGGGGCCTTTTGTGGGGCATTGCCCCAAAGATATCAGCTCTTTTACCTGTAAAAAAAAAATACAAACACCCCCCCCAACAGTAAAACCCACCACTCCCACAACCAACCCCCCAAATAAAATAACTATCCAAAAAAACCTAAGCTCCCCATTGCCCTGAAAAGGGCATTTGTATGGGTATTGCCCTTAAAAGGGCATTTAGCACTTTTACATGCCCAGACCCTAAACTAAAAATAAAATGCACCCAATAAAAACCTTAAAAAACCTAACACTAACCCCCGACCATCTACTTACAGTTCTTGAAGTCCCGCTTGAAAGATCCATCCTGCCGGTGAAGTCCTCATCCATGCGGGAAGAAGTCTTCATCCAGGCGGCCTCTTCCATCTTTATCCAGCCGGCGAAGTCCTCATCCAGGCGGCAAGAAATCTTCATCCAGACGGCATCTTCTATCTTCATCCATCCGGTGCAGAGTGGGTCTATCTTGAAGACATCCGGCATGGAGCATTCTCTTCATACGGTCGTCGCCGTAAACTGGAACTTCAATCCAAGTGACTTCATCCAAGATGACGTCCCTTGCATTCGTATTGGCTGAAAGATTTCAATCAGCCAATAGGATTAGAGCTCAATCCTATTGGCTGATTGGAACAGCCAATATGATTTTAGCAGCTCTAATCCTATTGGCTCATTGGAACAGCCAATAGGATTTTAGCAGCTCTAATTTCTTTTTTTTTTTTTTAGGACTCTTGGGCCCTTCAACAAAGACTGTGCCCTGGGGAGCTGCCCCTTTTGCCCTGTGTTAAAGACGGCCCTGCTGCTAATAGATTAACACACCGGCAGGGTATGAGCAATACTAGATTATTTTAACACCTTGTTTCCTGAAAATGTTTTTTCAATGGTCAAACTCCACACACAACCTGGACTTGCATCCGTAAAGGACAAGGCTTGCTACTGTCATTGCTTTAAGAAAATGTGGTGTTTTGGCACCAGCAGAAAATATAGGATACCAAACTGCAGATTAGGGAGTTAGTTGCGGCAAGTTTAGGCTTATAAAGCCTGTCATATGCTCTTTAATTTTTTAGGACTAGAAAATCCTGACTTAAATAACAGGAAAAGGGGGCAAAATAAATATTTTTTTTACTATGCATAAGTCATTTATATTACAACGTTAAAGTGTGTATTGTCCCTTTATAGAAAAATAGTTGTTTTTTAAAACTCACTACCTCAGCCCAATAAATTGTTTCAAAATGAATAAATACAAATGAAATAAGCTTGTGTTAATAAGTGAGGATAGAAATCACTGTTTAAAGTGTTTCTGATTCTGACTCATCCCTAACTGAAATATAAACTTAATGGCATTATATACCCACATTTTTTTGTTTGTTTAATTAGTCCAGTTAGTGATGTCATTAAGACATGGCCTATTTGTGATTGGCTCAAAAAAATCAAATTAATATATTTTAAGATAATCAAAAGAGGGGTGATGGCTGAGCTAAACCTTTAAAGGGGCAGTATACTCTAAAATCTATCATTCATATAAAAGAGCACTATTTTAACATGTTAAAAACCCTTTTTGCATGAAAAAGTTAAATCTGCTTATTTAGATTTTCAAGCTAACAGGAAGTGCCTGTCTGTAGAACAGGACCTTAAGGCCTGATTGCTCACTGGTTTATAAGCAACACTCCCACTGATTTATTGGTGGCAATTGACACATCTCACAAGCATAAAAACAAAAAATTAACATCTTCTTAGTACAGTAACCTCTGTTTGCCCAAAAAACTAGAATATTAGTAGGCAGGGCAACATGCGGAACATTGGGACTGGATGCACCACCTGAACTTCTATTATAAGAGGTATATGACTTTGTAGTTATTCTTATTTAATGCTGATGTTTTGAAGTTTTAAAAACACTTTTGTTTATACTGAATTTCTGTAAATGCCGTTCTTCAAAAAAATCTAAATAGGCATCCCTTACTGCCAGTGAAGTGCCTCAAAGACAAATGCTTAATAGCATAATTAATCCATATCTGACTAATACGTCATGATAATTGGTCTTATATATTTTATAGATGGACAGAAAGATAGACAGATAGATAGATGATAGACAGACAGACAGATAGATAGATAGATAGATAGATAGATAGATAGATAGACAGATAGATAGATAGACTCCATCCCCTCCTCGGGGTTCTGGATCCTGTATTATACACTCCAACCCCTCCTCAGGATTCTGGATCCTGGATTATACACTAGGTATGTACATTTGGATCCTTCGTGAGGATTTGAATGCGGAAGAAAGAAGTCGCTCATTCCCTTCGGAAGTTTTGTAGCCATATTGATTCCTGGAAAGGATCCCCACTCTAAGATCTCGATTTGAACAGATCTTAGAGTGGGGATCTTTTACAGGAATCAGTCAGGGCGGGCGAAACTACTGTGGGTGCAGTGGTTGCAATTGTGACCGGGCCCTGCTGGAGGTCCCCAAGGGGGGGCCACCTTCAGCAAAAAAAAAAAAAAAATTCAACTTTTTCCCCCCCAATAACTAGTTCCATGATGAATTGAATGATGATCCCTGATCCCGCTCCTGACTGACTGCAGATGTAGTCAGTCAGTGAGAGAGAGAGACTTCACTGATTGGGGCAGCGTGAGATTAGCATAGTCAGTTTTGGGGAGATCCAGACAGCAGAGAGGAGGTGCACATTAGCAGTGCGAGGAGGACTACAGACAAAGGTGTGCAGTATAGAGAAGACAGTTATGAAGAGGAGGAGTGTGGCAGAGGAGAGGCTGCAGGCTAGTGCGCATGCGCTTTGCGGCAACAGGGAGCCTTGATTTTGTCCGGGATTTCCAATTCTGCAGCAGAGAAGCTGATCTTGTGCCACTGCCTTCGAGAGCAAGTGGTGTCCAAGAGGGGATTTAAAGCAAGCACGACTGGGATCAGTTGTCAAAAACTCCACCTCAGACCCCCACAAGCCCGTCTCCCGTACGTTTCCAAGGAAGATCTGCACAGAGTTACATGTAAGTGTTGCTATCTGCAGCAGAAGGGTTATGTACATTTATTTACAATGCTGCAAATATACGAGAAGGGGTAGATGGATGACCCTCTTTTTAAATTATATCTTGCATTATAATTGGAAAGTTTTCTTTTGTTTTCATTAAAGAAAAAAATATAGGTTTAATGTGTCCTTTAAGATTTATTGGATATTGAGTAATACCTATAACAGTTTGGTTTTTGTTAAACATGCATATGTATCAAATTCACTTTTTTACTTCTCACATTCTTGCACCTGGGCCCTGTGGTTTCTAGTTACGCCGCTATGAAAATATCCAAAGGAAACTAGTGGCTGCTTACTTCCGCATTTGGATCCTCACCAAGGATCTTAATGCACAACCCTATTATACACTTCAACCTCTCTGTAGGCAATGGGGGGGGGGGGGGACCAGATTTCAGCAGTAAAAATAAATAATGCTAAGATTTGTTTTACAATTTATAATTAAACTTTCTTATTGGGTAGTACATTTTAATGTTCCTTTAAAATGTATATTTCTTATTTCCTATTTGTAGGCATTGTTAATATTCATGATGGTTGTAAAGAAATATTTTATTAAAATATATCTTAATTTTGCATCTAATTATATGCACTTCATTATTTAATGCCCCCAAATCCATACTAAAAAATTAATCTTCCTTTATAAGCAATAATTATTTCATAATCTAGTTGTTGTTAATAACAATTCTTTAGAAAACTTTTAAAACTATTTGAAACTATTTGTCAAATATCTTTTCAGACTTTAATGGCGAGTTCTGTAGAAAAATCATTAGATAAAATGTTCTACAAGTTTGATTGACTCCCTAATGTTATATAACTTGTATGCCCAACAGCTACTGCAGAACTGTTAATTAGTGGTTTATAGCCTTATAGCAATAAATGACTATTTAAAGGGAGCATCTGTTTAAACACACCACAGTTTGTTACAATATATAGAACAGCTGGTGGTTACAGCTTTTAAATCACATGATCAAGCCCAGCCCATTAAACAGTTGCAAAAAAATGTTCCATGCTGTCAGCCTATTATAAAAGTATTTTGATCTGGCTTCATCATGTGATCAGTGTCAGAAATCAGATTCAGAATTACTGAGAAGCTACTTATATATGTGTCTGGCACGTGCATTCATGATGCACTGGGATACAGCGAATTACGTGATTTGAAGACTGATTGAAAAGCAGATACAGAAGTCACAATTGGGCACAATAAGAGTGTGTTCTAAGGCTGTGGTTCACAAAAAGCATTACAACTTTCACTTATTCACAAGAACATTTTTCATGAATCTGCTGTGCATTAATTAACACTAGGATTCATTGTCTTTTCAAAGCTCATTGCTAACAGGATTTCCTTCTGGAAACAGATGCTGACTAGACATTGTTCAAACATGTTTGTGTTAAAGTATTCTCCCTTTTTGTCATTTTATTTTACAAATACATTAGAAGACTTCACACTTAAACTTTCAGTACTTGTTTTGACCTAAAGATGCATCCATTTAGTAAGCAAATTTGAGGTTTCCAACAAATATACGTGTTTGCAGCAAACAAAAGTAAATGCAGCTATTTCATACACTTTCTAGAGTTGTAGATTTCCTCCCACTCACATTAGCTACGTAGATATTAAAATGTTATGGTTCTTAGGTTCTATTTATTTCCTAGATTCACTAAAAGAATTACACAAGAAACAGGTTAATACAGGGATCACATGACTTTACTGCAAAAGATTAGAAAAACAGGCTAGAGATAAAAATGTAAACAATCATATTAAAGGGACATAAACCCCCAAAGTTTTATTTTATTGTTCAGACAGAGCAGGTGATTTTACACAACTTTCAAATTTACTTTCTATGATCTAATTTGTTTTGTTCTCTTGATATTCTTTGTTTAAAAGGATACCTAGGAAGAGTAAGGAGCTGCTGATTGGCTGCTGCACATAAAGGGATATACAATTCAAACTGTTTCTTTGCTAATTCTGATAAAGCATGCAATTTTAAACAAGTTTCTAATTTACTTCAATTATTTTGTTTTGTTCTCTTGTTATCTTGTGTTGAAAAGCAGGGACGTAAGCTCAGGAGCCTGTCCATATAGAGCACTATATGGCAACAGTTTTGCAAGAATGTTATACATTTGCAAAAGCACTAGATGGCAGCACAATTTCCTGCCATATAGACCTCCAGATGCCTAATGAAACTAAGTAAATTTGATAATAGAAGTAAATAGTGTTTTTTTTTTAAAATTGTATGCTCTGTCTAAATTGCAAAATACATATTTTAAGGTTTCATATCCCTTTAATTTTATATATATATATATATATATATATATATATATATATATATATATATATATATATATACAATTCCAAAAAATAGGAGCGCACTCGCCGGGTCTTAAACAAGTAATAATATTTATTTACACAACGTGACGTTTCGGGGTGGTTAGCCCCGTCCTCAGACCATTACAACAACTCAAATAAGCAGCAAACATTTATACATTACCCTCCACCATCACCACGTACTACCGGAAGTGCCGCCGGCGTCCTGCAGAGCTCAGTGCGCAGGTCCGCCGGTTGCCATAGCAACCCGGATATACAGCTCTGAAATTGAATAAAGAGATTTTATAAAACACAGCCAATACCTGCCATATAAATACTTATATTGTTTATCATACTATAAGAGTATTTAGTAATCTCTGTGTGGCTAACTGTTAGTGTTATTAATATACGCCACCATGTAAACATGTACCCGGTTGTCAAAGCAACAGTTGTAATGGCATACAATCCAACGTAACCTCAAATCATAAATGTATATAATAGCAATACTTAATAGCCTAGTAGAATCATATATGAGCTATTGATGTAGCTAATTGTGACAGTTCTATAGCAAACTCCCCATATATAGCAATTCCCTTAAGCTATAAACCTTTAATGTGGTACTATATTAGGGCTAAGACAATAGTAAAGTATCACTAAAACTTTATCTATAACCTTGGCTTATAAGCCAGAGACATGATTATAACTAGGTCATTTTACAAGAAACAATGCCAATCCAATTGTGTATTTAACCCCTTGGGGGATAAGGTCCCCAAGTTGTAAATCCACCTGGACTCTTTTTGCAGCAACAGATTCGCTCTATCACCACCCCTACTGAGTTTAGGTACGTGATCAATGATCACATACCTCAAATCACTAACAGTATGGCCACTCATTGCAAAATGCCTGGCAACTGGCTGCTCAGATTCTTTCTCTCGAATTGCCAATCTAATGGCAGAGCGATGGTTGGCCATACGTATGCGAAGGGTGTCTACCGTCTTACCCACATAAAAGAGGCCACATGGGCAATGTAAGAGATAGATAATATACTCAGTGGTACACGTTACTCTATATTTAATTGTGTACTTTCTGTTAGTATGGGGATGTGTAAATGTCTTGGTATTACTCATGCCATTACACGTAGTGCAACCAAGGCACCTATAACAGCCCAATTTTGATGATTGAAGCCAAGTAGTCTTCTTATAACTGTCCACTGGATCAACTTTAACTAGAGAGTCCCTTAGTGATCTTGCTCGTCTGTAGGTCACTCTTGGTGGTTCCATGGTAGTGAATGGTAATGTTGGATCACTCGTCACTATATCCCATCGATCTCTCACAACTCCAGGTATTCCCTTTTTGTCTGCAGTGTATGTAGTTAAATAGGTCAAACGATTCTTCGTCTCCAGGGGTTTTCTTGTACATAGGGCCTCATCTTGCTTCATATCCCAGAATTTTGCAAGGTGTTGGTCAATGTGGGCTTGTCGGTACCCTCTTTGTAGAAATCTTTCTTTCATCTCTAATAGTTGTTCTTTGGCCTTATTGGGATCACTGTTGTTGCGGACTACCCTTTTAAATTGTGATATCGGTAGCGCTCGCTTAAGGCCAGCTGGGTGGCAGCTTGAAGCTTGTAATAATGAGTTTCTATCCGTGGTCTTTCGGAAGAGGGTAGTACCCAACCCATCCCCCTGGACTGCAATGCGTAAATCCAGGAAATCCACTGAGGTTTGATTGTGCTCCATTTTAAATTGGAGATTTGGTAGAACCTGGTTCAATTGTTGGAACCATTCAGAAAGTTCATTTTCTGTGCCTTCCCAGATCAAGAACAGATCGTCAAAATACCGACGAAAAAATTGTATCCTAGTATCCTGGAATAGTTCTGTTTGATGTTGTTCGAACTCAGCCATATACAAGTTGGCGTACGATGGGGCCACACTTGACCCCATCGCCGTCCCAAGCAGTTGCAAGAAGTACCTGTTCTCAAAACGAAAGTAGTTCATTTTAAGACAAAATTCCAACAGTTCCAATAGCCAATCCATATTAGGACCTACATAGGGATATCTATACAGGTGATTACGTATAGCCTCTATACCTTGTTGGTGTGGTATCACCGTATAGAGGCTCACCACATCAAGCGTAACTAGATGTTCAGTTCCCTTCAATCCTCTAATATCCTTTAGTTCCTAATTAAGGAAATAGAGTCCAATAAAAATGATGGCATATTATGGACGATGGGTTGCAGAATAGAATCTAAATATACTGCAATTGGCTGTAGTAGGGATCCGATTGCTGACACTATTGGTCTCCCAGGTGGTCGAGTAGCGTGTTTATGCACCTTGGGTAGTGTATAAAACACTGGTGTCCTCGGGAACTGTACTGTAAAGTAGGTCAGCAGTTTATCATCAATCTGTCCGCCTGTTAGGGCATTGTGTAGTGATGCATCCACTTGTTTTTTAAACGTCCAAATTCGATCCCCAGGTAGCTGTCTATAGGTATTTTTATCCTGAAGTTGGGACATAATTTCCTGTTGATAATATGTATAATCCAGGATTACTACCGCCCCACCCTTATCTGCTTCACGGAAGATGATCGAGTGATTTGACTTCAAATCCTGTAAGGCTTTCCTTTCTATCTTCGTCAGATTGTTTCTGCAGACATCTTGCGCCGCTATGCATCCTTTACTTACTTGGTCTGCTAATAGGCGGCTATAGGTTTTTATACTCGGGTTAGAGCTGTGCGGATCATATTTACCTTTAGGCCGAAACCTGGGTATTTCTGAAGTATTAGTACCAAAGTGTTCCCGTAGTCGGAGCGTGCGTTAAATTTTTTGTATATCCAAAAATGTTGTAAAAGGATCATTGAGTTCAGTGGGGATGAAGGACAAACCCTTATTTAACACCTGGGCCTCTATTGGTGTTAATACATGTGAACTCAGATTTAGGACTATGTCCTCTTTTAAAATCGTCGTTGTCTGGGGGGTCTTCCTCTTCCTCTTGATCCCCCCCCTCCTGATATGTGGTCTGTGCCCCTCATGTTTTTTGAGCGAGTAGTGACACCTTGGCTGTTGTGAATTACCTCAATGTTAGGTGCACTTGCCCCATCTGATTCAGAACTGTTGCCAGATGAATCTACTGTTGCTAGATTTCTGGGTTTATAATATCTTGGTCTCCTAATCCGTATCTCATTCATACCTCTTTCTTCTGGGCTCAGTAGCCAGCGGTATACCCTCTTCTCTTTGTAGTCTGATGAGAAGGGCAGCTTTAAACTTAAAAAGTGCGTGCAGTGCCCTATGGACATTGAACATATGGACATTGAATATATATATATATATAAGTTCATTAAAATTATGGTGGAGATAAAAGTTTGAGATTAAAATCCTCCATGTCTCAAAAGTAAATCAATAAAAAATCTTTGCATAGGAAATTAGCACATCTAGGCAAGTATTCCTGCTTGCTTTACCCCAGTAAAACTCCATATACATTGTTACCAATGCACAAGGGGATTCTGGGTAAGATATGCAAATGAGATATGCAAAGACTTTTTACGTCAAATACTGTAATAACACAGCGATCCCTTAATAGGGTGATTGCAGCAAATGCAGAAAACACTGCTAGACAGCCTGTTTCGTTCTTATTAGAACTCTTATTAGAAGTCTTGCTGTAATCACCCTATTAAAGGGCCATAATACCCAAATGTTTAAACACTTGAAAGTGATGCAGCATACAGTGAGTGCAGAATTATTAGGCAAATGAGTATTTTGACCACATCATCCTCTTTATGCATGTTGTCTTACTCCAAGCTGTATAGGCTCGAAAGCCTACTACCAATTAAGCATATTAGGTGATGTGCATCTCTGTAATGAGAAGGGGTGTGGTCTAATGACTTCAACACCCTATATCAGGTGTGCATAATTATTAGGCAACTTCCTTTCCTTTGGCAAAATGGGTCAAAAGAAGGACTTGACAGGCTCAGAAAAGTCAAAAATAGTGAGATATCTTGCAGAGGGATGCAGCACTCTTAAAATTGCAAAGCTTCTGAAGCGTGATCATCGAACAATCAAGCGTTTCATTCAAAATAGTCAACAGGGTCGCAAGAAGCGTGTGGAAAAACCAAGGCACAAAATTACTGCCCATGAACTGAGAAAAGTCAAGCGTGCAGCTGCCAAGATGCCACTTGCCACCAGTTTGGCCATATTTCAGAGCTGCAACATCACTGGAGTGCCCAAAAGCACAAGGTGTGCAATACTCAGAGACATGGCCAAGGTAAGAAAGGGTGAAAGACGACCACCACTGAGACCACCACTGAACAAGACACACAAGCTGAAACGTCAAGACTGGGCCAAGAAATATCTCAAGACTGATTTTTCTAAGGTTTTATGGACTGATGAAATGAGAGTGAGTCTTGTTGGGCCAGATGGATGGGCCCGTGGCTGGATTGGTAAAGGGCAGAGAGCTCCAGTCCGACTCAGACGCCAGCAAGGTGGAGGTGGAGTACTGGTTTGGGCTGGTATCATCAAAGATGAGCTTGTGGGGCCTTTTCAGGTTGAGGATGGAGTCAAGCTCAACTCCCAGTCCTACTGCCAGTTTCTGGAAGACACCTTCTTCAAGCAGTGGTACAGGAAGAAGTCTGCATCCTTCAAGAAAAACATTATTTTCATGCAGGACAATGCTCCATCGCATGCGTCCAAGTACTCCACAGCGTGGCTGGCAAGAAAGGGTATAAAAGAAGAAAATCTAATGACATGGCCTCCTTGTTCACCTGATCTGAACCCCATTGAGAACCTGTGGTCCATCATCAAATGTGAGATTTACAAGGAGGGAAAACAGTACACCTCTCTGAACAGTGTCTGGGAGGCTGTGGTTGCTGCTGCACGCAATGTTGATGGTGAACAGATCAACACACTGACAGAATCCATGGATGGCAGGCTTTTGAGTGTCCTTGCAAAGAAAGGTGGCTATATTGGTCACTGATTTGTTTTTGTTTTGTTTTTGAATGTCAGAAATGTATATTTGTGAATGTTGAGATGTTATATTGGTTTCACTGGTAAAAATAAATAATTGAAATGGGTATATATTTGTTTTTTGTTAAGTTGCCTAATAATTATGCGCAGTAATAGTCACCTGCACACACAGATATCCCCCTAAAATAGCTATAACTAAAAACAAACTAAAAACTACTTCCAAAACTATTCAGCTTTGATATTAATGAGTTTTTTGGGTTCATTGAGAACATGGTTGTTGTTCAATAATAAAATTAATCCTCAAAAATACAACTTACCTAATAATTCTGCACTCCCTGTAGCTGTAAAAAGCTGTCTAGAAAATATCACCTGAACATCTCTATGTAAAAAATAAAGATATTTTACCTCAAAAGTTCCTCAGTAGCCACCTCCCATTGTAAAGGATTTCTAAGCAGCATTTTAGTGTGTCTGTCCTAGGACAGCAGAAGGGATGAGCATTGTGCACTCTCATATTATTTCACCAATCAGGTAAAGGAAGCTTACTATGAAATCTCATGAGAGTTAAGTCAAATCTCATGAGATCACAGTAAAAGAGTTCATAACCTCAGCACTGCTGATGCTGATTGGCTGCTGTTCATTTCTTCATTTTTTTATTTTTTTTTACCTGCAGCTGGGAGCAGCTGAGTATAACTTTTTACATGGAACTTACTCTGCTGAGCTGAGGAGATTGTGAGGTAAAATATCTTCCTTTTTTACATAGAGATGCTCAGGTGATATTTTCCTGTCAGCTTTTTACAGTTATACTGCATCAGTTTCAAGTGATTTAGAATATGAGTATTATGTCCCTTTAAGGGATTGTTGTGTTAAAACAGTATTTGAAGCAAAAAGTCTGAGCTTTTGCATCTCTAATAAAACAATCCAATAAATTTGTGATTTTTCTTTACCAAAAAGTCCTGAGAGTACATTTGCTTTGAGGAATATTTACTATATTTATGCACCCAGGCAGATGACCATTGGAGGGCAACACTGTAGCTTGGACTTTTGATATATATAAATAAATAAATAAATAAATAAATATATATATATATATATATATATAAGGGTGAGTAGAATGTGCCCGCTCAAAGGGATTGAGTGGAGACAAGCGTTGACCCTAAAAATGCGCTAGTCAGTGATATGAAGACCAAGTAAGACAGCTATTGGATAAAAATATTTAACTGTAGACTAAGTCTAGGTTAACTATTAGAAAATATGATACAAAGGTTTAACAGCGCTTACAAATCTTCCTAGATGTTGGATATAGTATGAGTCTCTGGAGAGAAATAAGAAATATATATATATATATATAGTCCTTGGTTAGAGTGCGAAGTTATGAATCCAAGTGTAATAGGAGTGTATTAGATACCCTTACCAAAAATTACCCCAATCATATGAGATAAGTTTGCCGCATTGGAGGATGTGTCTGGTGATGAGTAGATCTTGGATGATATATTCTGTGTTATTCAACTGCCTCTTGGAGTAGAAGGAAGTGTAGATCCTTCTGTACTGGTCTCTCCTGGAAACTTCCTGTGCTTGTTGCTTCTTGGAGCTGTGCTTTGTTGTCTTGGTATGAACTTTCTTGTCCGTATGTGTACCCGAAAAGACAAAAAAAGCAGGGATAGTGTAATACCGTTTTTATTCAATAAAACTTTAAAATAGACATATATTACACTCACATTTTCTGACCTCAATGTTATGAGGTATGTTTACAGCACACAGGGTTAGAGGTGATCTATTATCAGATTCACAGGTTGTTGTGTCCCAGGCCAGTCAGAAATATATAGTGAGTCAATATCCAATAGATATAAATAAAGTTAGTCTAGTCAAGCCAGTAAAGTAGAAAAGTTTAGGCAATAAACAAGCTTTTTCTCCAGTCTGTTTTGCTTGTCCAGTTAGTAACTTTGGTAGGATAGTCTGTTACAAATGCAGGTAAATCCAGTATACTATGTTTGTCAAGCCAGTAGTGACAACAGATAGGATAGTTAGTTTAGATGGTATAATGCTGGGGTACCCAGTATGTTAGATTAATATCGATCTAACAGTTCAGGCAGTAAATACAATTAATATTATAGCAAGTCATAAAACAATGCATGCATATGAAGCAGGCAATAAAAAAAAGCTGTTAGAAAACAATAAAATAACTTAATATGATACCCTGACGCGTTTCAAAGGTTTCCTGATATCCTTCTTCCTCAGAGGGGTTTTAATATTGCTACGTTGATGTCTCTATATATACCTAAGGGGCGGCGGCACGCCCCCGGTGTAGGATGGATTCTATTGGAGCACGTGACCTGACGTTACGTTGTCAGGCATAAAAGCTGTAATTAATGTGTATATAAGTATTCGCTAAGCTTGTAAATATATAAGATGTATTTTACTTGATTGTTGTTTTTGTTTGGATTATATCGACTTATCAATTGAAGGTTTTATTCCCCTTTCTTAGTGCGTGTGACGTCTTGCGTAAACGTCATCACGTGCCCGTAGTTCTATTTGCCTTATGGGAAATGTAGTTCACCTTATACATCGATGTGTTTAAAATAAGGTAATATGTGTCAAGTATTACTGATAAATGCTTGATAGATACATATAAGTTGGTGCGCATATATTTCTATCCCAATCCTATTGTATGGGCTTACTATCTCTGTATATAGTCCCTCTCCCTGTTTGGCAGATATATTTATTACTTCTTATTTGGCCGATCTCTTCGTTTGTCTGCCTACTGTCCCTTACATCTATTATATCCCTCCCCCACATAGTAATAATAAAATGGTGCAGGGTTAATCTGGAGATATTCACCTATATTCATGTACCGTCATGATTATATCTTATTTAATGCTTTTTATTTATTTAGTGTATATCTAGTTACTTGCGCTAACTCGATATATTCAGGAGATAACTTGCTATGTGACCATGGCTGGTTTGATAGTTTTTTGATATTTAGTAGAACTGTGTTAGTGTTCTTAAGTATATTTATTCTACATAGTAAGGGATATGTTGGAAAAATTACACCTAATAATAAGTTCTCTAAATAACTGCATGTAAGAACTATACCAGTTTTATTTATATATGTTATACCTATTCCGTATTTGAACGAAATGGTTCATATACAACAATAATTAGAGTGTTTATTAATAGGTGGGAAGATATTGGTGGAAATGATAATAATTTACAGACTATTGTTGTTATAGTTTGTTTCTGCCTGTGAATATAAACTCGATTTATCTAGGATGCTGAAATGGTAATCTGTTATAAGCACTAGATATATTATAGCGTGATATATGTCAGTTATGTTCGAATGTTATACTAAGGAGTTAAAAGTAATACAATTGGGGATTGTCTATGTATATTCTTCATTAGTAAAGGTTATCGAAAAATGCTAATATTACTATTAGAAGTATTTGTTATTCTTATTGCTCCAGATATGCGGCTATATCAATATCCCTCTTCATGCCATTGGGGACAAGAAAGTTCATATTAAGACAACAAAGCACAGCTCCAAGAGGCAACAAGCACAGGAAGCTTCCAGGAGAGACCAGTACAGAAGGATCTACACGTCCTTCTACTCCAAGAGGCAGTCGAATAACACAGAATATATCATCCAGGATCTACTCATCACCAGATACATCCTCCAATGCGGCAAACGTACCTCATATGATTGGGGTAATTTTTGGTAAGGGTATCTAATACACTCCTATTACACTTGGATTCATAACTTCGCACTCTAACCAAGGACTATATATATATATATATGTTTCTTATTTCTCTCCAGAGACTCATACTATATCCAACATCTAGGAAGATTTGTAAGCACTGTTAAACATTTGTATCATATATATATATATATATATATATATAGTTTTGGGATCCAAGCATTCACTGTACGTTGAGTTGCCTGGGTGCACTCTATGGTAGATACTAGGTAGAAACTTTTCATATAGAGAAGAGGCACACACAGGTCTTAATTAACATAAATTTTATTGATTCATAAATTCAAAAATTTATGTTAATTAAGACCTGTGTGTGCCTCTTCTCTAAATGAAAAGTTTATATATATATATATATATATATATAATCATTTGCTTCACTCTTTATTCTATGTAAACCACACCATAACTATTACAACATATCTGTGGTGAAAAAGTAATTAAAGGGCCATGAAACTAAAAAAATAAACTTTTATGACTAAATGATTAAGAGAAGCAATTTCCATGAAATTGACTTCCATGATCAAATTTACTGTGTTCTCTTTGAATCCTTTTTTAAGGACATATCTCCTTCAGATAAAAAAAGAATACTATCTTATGCCCACAAGTTGTTTTTTTTTTAACCAACTTTATTGGAGATAATTTGAATGTACAAAGTATTGGAGACACAGCTCCATTTTTAAATTTCTGAGTACCTGGTTGATTTTCTATATTGATTACAAGCAATAAAGTTTAAGTCAATCAAAGTCCATTGCATTACCTTCTTCGCTTGACGTGTACAAAGAGAAAGATATATGAATAATAAGTTAGTCATTACATTGATTAGTAATAACAAATGATTTACCCATTAACATTATGTAGTGAAATCAAATGAGGATTTAAAAGAAACATAAGAAAATAATAAATTAAATTAACTTGATTTAACCTAAATTGGACCATCCACACTCAATTTTAAATGTATGCCCACAACTTTTAGTGAGCATAACATGTTTTTTATAACATAGTAAGGCAGAACTCCTAATTGTACAGCCATTTGTGAGATGGTGTCAACTTGTAATTGCTTCACTAAAACCTTTGATCTCCCAGAGCTGCTCAGCAATGGCTAAACTCTGCCCATGAATGGCTAAACTTTAACTCCTTGGTCCCATGATCCTGCACCTTTACTGCCCTTACTGCTCCCTTTTGAAAGACTCTTTCTCTTGCTGCTTGGTATTTTCTTTTTATTTGTAAAAGTTGGTAGAGAAAATGGAATTAAAGGGATATGAAACCCAAACATTTTCTTTTGTGACAGACAGAGCACGCCATTTTAAAAATATTTCCAATTTAGTTCTAGTGTTGAAGAGATACCTAGGTAGGAATCTGGAGCACTGCATGGCAGAACATAGTGCTGCCATCTAGTGCTCTGGCAAATGGATAAAATTCTTGCAAAAATGCTTCCATATGGGCCGGGTCCTAAGCATACATCCCTGCTTTTCAACAAAATATACCAAGAGAACAAAGAACATTTGATAATAGAAGTAAAGTAGAAAGTTGTTTAAAATTGTGTGCTCTATCTGAATCATGACAGAAAAATTGTGTGTTTCATATCCCTTTAACTTTAAAATGGGTCAGAAAATCTGCTTATTTGACATTCAAAAAAGTAAGAACTATTGCATTATCTTTTCTTCATTATGTATTTGTTGATTATGCAAATTCTACTGTATTCAGTGGTGCTTTAATAAATACAAAACTGCATCCACTGACTGAAGTTTGATGCTAGTTCATTACATATTATAACTTCCAGCTTCTATGGTTATTTTCATTGTCAAGTCCTTATCTTTCCTATGGATCTGTGAAATGTCTTTCCCAGACTATAGAACAGGAAATGTGATAAAGATTGTGGTTTTGTAATTGTGATGTCTGCACTTTCCTTTTATGTGACACAACTGCAGTTTGCAGTGATTGAGCTGACAAGAGAACGGCCAATGACTTGCTGCAAAATACATTTGGTATTGAGTTATTTTACTAATCTAATTAAGACTAAGAGGCCTATTTAACAACGGTCTGTTGGATCTGATCCGACAGTGCGGATCAGGTCCGACAGACCTCGCTGAATGCGGAGAGCAATACGCTCTCCGTATTCAGCATTGCACCAGCAGCTCTTGTGAGCTGCCCCCTGCTGATTCCCGGCCAATCGGCCGCCAGCAGGGGGGTGTCAATCAACCCGATTGTACTCGATCGGGTTGAATTGTGGCGATGTCTGTCTACCTCCTCAAAGCAGGCGGACAGGTTATGGAGCTCCATAACTTGTGTTTCTGGCGAGTCTGAAGGCTCGCCAGAAACAAGGGGCATCAAGTTCCATACGGAGCTTGATAGATATGCCCCTAATACTGGTATTAATGCAATCACTTTCTGGTAATGCTCAGGGCATAGAAATGTAGTAGGAATGTTAAAGGGACAGTCTAGTCAAAATTAGACTTTCATTATTCAGATAGGACATGCACATTTCTGGAGCACTATATGGCAGCAGTTTTGCAAGAATGTTATCCATTTACAAGAGCACTAGATGGCAGCACTATTTCCTGCCATGCTCCAGATGCCTACCTAGGTATCTCTTCAACACAGGATATCATGGAAACGAAGCAAATTTGATAATATAGGTAAATTGGAAACTTTTTAAAAATAGTTATGCTCTGTCTGAATCACAAAATATTTTTTGGGGTTTCATATCCCTTTTAAAGGGACACTGAACCTAAATTTTTTCTTTCATGATTCAGAGAGAGCATGCAATTTTAAGCAACTTATAATTTACTCCTATTATCAAATTTTCCTCATTCTCTTGGTATCTTTATTTGAAATGCAAGAATGTAAGTTTACATGCCGGCCCATTTTTGGTGAACAACCTGGGTTGTCCTTGCTGATTGGTGGATAAATTCATCCACCAATAAAAAAGTGCTATCCAGAGTTCTGAACCCAAAAAAAGCTTAGATGCCTTCTTTTTCAATTAAAGATAGCAAGAGAACGTAGAAAAATTGCTAATAGTAGTAAATTAGAAAGTTGCTTAAAATTGCATGTTCTATCTGAATCACAAAAGAAAATTTTTGGGTTCAGTGTCCCTTTAAGTTTATAATTATTTATCAGCAAACCAATAATGTAAAAAGTGTTGCTGATAAAAAAACAAAATGGCTGATTGTGATTGCGTCATCATCACAGAGGGCTCATCTGCAGCTGCTAATGCATTTAATTATCAAAAGATAGATTGTGATCAACCCTATATGTCAAACTCATTATTGGGGGTTAAACACATAGTTCTCTGCACATTACAGCATTTCATTATTGCTCATTTATATCTCCTAAGCCGTATCAGTTGTAACTGAATGTTCTAATTTTATATATATATATATATATATATATATATATATATATATATATATATATATATATATATATATATATATATATATATACTGTATATATATATGACATTATGACATGCTTGATTATGATATATTCATATATGACAGATAATATTTGTATTTTATGTACTTGTTGGTCAATGTTTTGATCCATTAGTTTTCTGTTCAGTTCATTAGTAGCACAGCTATTACAATTAAATAATTAATTAGCAATAGAACGAATATCAGGTTTGTTAACATTGGATTGGGTAAATATATGAAACACTATAAGAAAAGGTTTATCTCTATATTCTTGTTGGTGTTTGATATGGCCTAGAAGCAAACTATACACTATTAATGCAAATGTAAAGCCCTTAAAGCACCTCATGTGGTGAGCAACTAACAATTTCCTATTACTTAGTGTCAAGTTTAATTCACATTTTTTTAATATTCAGCCACTTAACTGCTAAATAAATAAACATTATTGTGGTCATATGTTAGTTGTGTACACTTTTATACTTTATAGGTTACAATGTGATTTGAGTCATACTTTAAAGCTCCCATTAAACCAGAAAATGTTTGTATAATAACTTATGAAACGAACATGTGGGAAAATGGAAACATTGAAATAAAAACTCAAGAGAACAACTGAGATATGCTGTTTGAAACAGGTTAAAACAGGTTGCCAAAAAAACATAAAAAAACCCTTATGATGTGTTTCTCTCAGGGGTTAAATCACCATAGGTATTTTAGGTACTATAGATATGGGCAGGGACTTAAAGGGCCACTGAACCCAAATTTTTTCTATCATGATTCAGATAGAGCATGTTTTTAAGTAAATTGTAAGCAACTTTCTAATTTACTCCTATTATCAAATTTTCTTCATTCTCTTGGTATCTTTATTTGAAATGCAAGAATGTAAGTTTAGATGCTGGCCATTTTTGGTGAACAACCTGGGTTGTTCTTGCTGATTGGTGGATAAATTCATCCACCAATAAAAAAAAGTGCTATCCACAGTTCTGAACCCCAAAAAAGCCTACATGCCTTCTTTTTCAAATAAAGATAACAAGAGAACGAAGAAAAAATGACAATAGGAGGAAATTAGAAAGTTGCTTAAAATTGCCTGCTCTTTCTGAATTCCGAAAGAAAAAAATTTGGGTTCAGTGTCCCTTTAACTTTTTGAGTGCTAAGCACTTTCCCACCTGGGTGCTAAGATTTTTTAATTATTTTTTTATTTTTTTTTAACAATTATTTTTAACTTTTTTTTTTATTTTTTTCAAACCCCCAAGAGTTACACTGTTGGAAAGGTACATGAGATACAGGCTTCTAAGCAGCATGCCCCCTGCTCCTATACTTAACATTGTTAAGTATAAATAAAGTTGCGTGGTGACGTCATCACATTATTGCGCGTGACGTCACCACGCAAAACGGGAAGCCCCGGCGATGCTTCTTACTCTACAGGCACGAATGCCGGGGTAGGAGTGGATGGGAGCCCCCAGATCTCCCTCAAGGTGGTAGAGTGCTAGTGACGGCTCTGAGCCATCATTAGCACCAGAGTGGGAAACTCTGTGACGGCTCAGAGCCGTCACTAGCACTCAAAGGGTTAATAAAACAAAAATATGAGTAAAACAAAATTAATATTAGCGCAGGTACTTATAAGACTGAAGCACCTTAAAGGGATACTAAACCCAATTTTTTCTTTCATGATTTAGATAGAGCATGCAATTTTAAGCAACTTTCTTATTTACTCTTTTTATCAAATTTTCTTCGTTCTCTTTGTATCTTTATTTGAAAAGCAGGAATGTAAAGCTTAGGAGCCGGCCCATTTTTGGTTCTGCACCGTGGGTAGTGCTTGATGATTGGTGGCTACATTTAACCACCAATCAGCAGGCGCTACCCAGTTGTTGAACCAAAAATGATTCCTGCTTTTCAAATATAGATACCAAGAGAACTAAGAAAAATTGATAATAGAAGTAAATTAGAAAGTTGCTTAAAATTGCATGCTCTATCTGAACCATGAAAGAAAACATTTGGATTTAGTATCCCTTAAAGGTTTAGCTTGTCCCTGTAAGGCAGTGAATATGTGTGTTGTTGGCATGCTGGGGGTTGGTTTTTGCTTATCTTTATCAGCCCTGTTGCTGTATTTTCTTCCTCTTTCTGGCCTGGTTCTGCTTGGTTTTTAATGTGCTGCCGTTATTGTAAATGGAACTGAGATTTCGAGCTGCCTTAGGGCTGCTCTAGAGTCCATGACTGGGGAATGGTTAGTTGCTCTGGCTTTTTTGTAAGAACATGGTTATCATTTACTCTTGTTCCTTCAATGTGACCAGTTGAACGCATAACCAATTAAGGTCTGTGATTATATGGGGACATGAATTAAATAACTCAATATTGCTCTATTCCATGTTTCCCTGGAATCAATACTGCTAACCTCTATTACTCATAACAATTTGCAATCTTAAGTAAGAAATATTGCTCATACTTTATATCTACTAAACAAATAGAGATACATAATAAACATGATAAGCAGGTGCAATATATAGAATGGTACATTTTGATGCATTGCAACATAAGCATGGTATCTCAATTACAAATGATGAATTTAGCGGTTTCTATGACATTTAATCTTGTCTTTTTGGATAACACACAATTTGTAGCAACCAGATGTCTCAAAGTAATGCTATCTAGATACCTATTTGTAAAGATATGGAGATAGAGCATCTGATCTAGTAGATAATTATGCTTGCTAAATGTCTATTGAGGGCAATCGTAGACCATACAAGTAAGTAAATTACAGGATAAAAGTTAAAGAATAAGGGACTGCTTTAAAATCATAAGAGCTGAAGCACGACATATGGATCGGATCTCAGCATAATATAGAAAATAGCTTTGGGATAAATGACAATATGCATTAGGAATATAAATAAAATCTTTGCGATATAAGCGCTAACAATAGTAGGTGAACTATAGTAGTATCAGGGTTTTTCCCTGTTTGGTTTGCCATGTGCTGCTGGCAGCCATTTTACTCACCTCTCTTCCTGACTATGGTGCATTGTGGGGGATGCTGCTCATTTCCTGCACTTCCTTTTATGGCCAGACTGGTGTGCATCATCCGTGTGAGACAGGATGCAGTCTCAGAATTGTGATGTCATCACTTATTATTTAAAGGGCCTCTGTTCAGTATGCTTTGCCTTTGCGTTGTCTCAGACCTGTTTGTGAGAGTTCCTGTGTATTACATGGCTGCCTGATGTCCTTCCTGGTTCCTGATCCCTGGCTTGTTCCTGACTCTGCTGTTTTCCTTGTTCCTGATTCCGGCTCGTCTGACTATTCGCTTTGGCTCCTGACTCAGCTTGTCTGACTACCAGCTCTGGTTTTGACTCCTGGCTTGTTATTTGACTTGTGGACTTTTTTATTATTTGTTGCTATTAATAAAGGTGTGATTATTTTTGCACTTCTCGTCTCAGTCTGATTCCTGGCACCCTGACATTATGCAAAGGCCATGAATCCTGATGGTGCTAATTATCCATCTTTACCTGCCATCATTTCCAGGATGGATGTACAGGATCACTGCTTGGATCAATTAGCCCTGCAAACCCTGCTGACTCGCACTGCACATTTGGACCAAAGTGTCACACAAGTTAAGGCTGCTCCTGCTTCCACTGCTGCACCTATGCCTACCAGGAGCATGTCTGGTTCTGCACCTCTACCTCAGCGATATGGAGGCGATCCTATTCAATGCAGAGGGTTTTTGAACCAGGTGTGCATTTACTTTGAGATGTTACCTCAGGCGTTTCCCTCTGACAGAGCTAAGGTAGGATTTCTCATCTCGTTACTCTCTGACACAGCTCTTGCCTGGGCTAATCCCTTGTGGGAGACTAATAAACCTGTGATTTCAAATTACCCTGAATTTGTGGCCTCATTTCGAAGGGTATTTTATGTTCCGGCTCGCTCCTCCTCTGCTGCTAAACGACTCATGTCCATTCAGCAAGGTACAAGATCTGTTGCTCAGTATGCTATTGAGTTCCGTATGCTTGCCGCAGAGGTAGGTTGGAACAATGATGCCCTTGTTGTCGCCTTCTTTCATGGGCTCTCTGATGTGATTAAAGACGAAGTTGCTGCCAGAGATTTACCAGAGGATCTCGAGGCATTGGTGTCTTTTTTTTATCCTAATTGACATCAGACTCAGAGAGAGGCCCTCTTTCAAGGAGCGCTTGCGGAAGCCTCCTGTTCTGTTGTCTCCTACGTGTTCGTTCCCACCCATGCCTCCCTCTCCTCCCATGCCTCCTAGTCCCGTGTCACCAGGTACTGCTGAGCCAATGCAGTTGGGATTCACGCGTCTCTCCGTGGCGGAGAGGGCCTTTAGGAGGAGGGAGGGGCTCTGCCTCTATTGTGGGTTACAGGGCCACCTTTTGAAGTCTTGTCCTACACGGCCGGGAAATGCTCACACCTAAGGTCCTGTCGGGGGCAGACCTTAGGTGGTTTATCCTCGTCCCCGGAACCACTTAAGGAGAAACCTTTGGTCACGGTTGTCCTTTCCTAGGTGGACTCCTCCATAGTTACTCAGGCTCTTGTTGACTCTGGTGCTGCGGGCTATTTCATTGACAGTGCTTTTGTATCAAAGCACTCCATTCCTGTTTTGCCTCGGTCCGTTCCGCTTGCTATTGAGGCCATTGATGGCAGGCCCCTTCAGCCCGCACTCGTTACTCACGAAACTGCTCCATTGTCCATGGCTGTTGGGGCTCTCCATTTTGAAACCCTCCAGTTCCAGGTGATAAACTCTCCGCATTTTCCGGTTGTTCTGGGTTATCCCTGACTCCAAAAGCACAATCCCAGTCTCGACTGGCGCAGGTCTGAAATTTTGTTGTGGTCCCCACAATGTATTTCCACTTGTCTTCGTAAACCAGTTAAAGTCTTGTGCACTTCTTCGGTATCTCAATTGCCAGAGGAGTACCAAGAGTTACTAGACGTTTTTGACAATGTGCGTGCCGGTACGTTGCCTCCTCACCGGTCTTACGATTGTGCCATAGACCTGCAACCCTGAGCCATTCCTCCTTGGGGCCGGGTGTACCCTCTGTCTGTTGCAGAGAATTGTGCTATGGAGGAGTATGTTGCCGATGCTCTGTCGCGGGGGATCATCCGCAAATCCTGCTCTCCTGCAGGGGCTGGCTTCTTCTTTGGGAAGAAAAAGGGTGGCGAGTTAAGACCATGCATTGATTATAGGGGTCTTAATTGTCTTACCATTAAGAATGCTTACCCTATTCCGCTCATTACGGAACTCTTTGACCGCATCAAGGGAGCTACGGTCTTTACTAAACTTGATTTGAAAGGAGCGTACAATCTCGTTAGGATCAAGGAGGGCCACGAATGGAAAACAGCATTTAACACCAGGAGCGGGCATTATGAGTATCTTGTAATGCCCTTTGGCCTATGTAATGCTCCTGCTGTTTTTCAGGAATTTATTAATGATGTCCTACGAGATATGTTGCAGCAGTGTGTTGTGGTGTACTTAGACGACATCCTCATACACTCACCCACACTTGAGGCTCATCGTTCTGATGTTACACGGGTTCTTCAGAGACTACGTGAGAATGGCCTGTTTTGTAAACTCGAGAAATGTGAGTTCCATCAGACTCAAGTAACCTTCCTAGGTTATGTTATGTCAGTTGCAGGGTTCTCCAAGGATCCTGACAAGTTATCTGCAGTTCTGCAGTGGCCTCGCCCAGTTTGTCTTCGGTCTATTCAACGTTTTTTGGGGTTCGCCAATTACTATAGAAAGTTTATTAAAAACTTTTCTTCCTTGGTCAAACCTATCACAGACATGACCCGTAAAGAGAATGATCCACTTCATTGGTCACCTACTGCCATTAAGACCTTTGATAGTCTTCAGACTGCCTTTGCTGCCACCCCAGTTCTGGCTCATCCTAACCCTGTCCTGCCATTCATTCTTGAGGTCGATGTATCTGAGACTGGAGTAGGTGCCCTCTTGTCTCAACATCCTATGCCTGACGGTTCCTTGCATCCGTGTGGTTTCTTCTCTAAGAAATTGTCTCCAGCGGAGTGCAATTATTAAATTGGCGACAGGGAATTACTGGCCATAATTTTGGCACTCAAGGAATGGAGGCATCTTCTTGAGGGTACTAGCGTACCAGTGCTCATTCTTACTGACCACAAGAACTTTAACTTATCTATCTGAAGCAAAACGTTTGTCGCCCCGACAGGCCAGATGGGCACTATTTTTGTCTCAGTTTAATTATGTGGTCTCCTACTTGCCTGGTAGTAAGAATGTTAGGGCTGATGCTCTCTCTCGACAATTTTCGCCTCTTTCCAAGGAGGAGTCTGTACCTACTCCTGTTATACCTCCTGACCATATTTTGGCTACCATACGTACTAATTTGACTTCTCCCTTGGGGGAGGAGATTCTGCCTGCACAAACCAATGCACCTCCTGAGAAAACTAGTGGTAAGTGTTTTGTTCCTGAGAATCTTCGAACTAAACTTTTGCACACTTACCACTATCCTAAAGCCTCAGGTCACCTAGGCAAGAACCAAATGATTTGGTCTGTCACTCGACAATTCTGGTGGCCAGGTCTTCTTTCTGATGTTGCTGCGTATGTTGCCTCCTGCTCAGTTTGTGCACAGAATAAGACTCCTCGACGTCTTCCTGTGGGTCTTCTTCAACCTATTGCTAATCGTGAGCGTCCTTGGACACATCTTTCCATGGACTTCATTGTCGAGCACCCTGTTTCCAATGGCAATACCGTTATCCTTATGGTGGTTGCCCGTTTTTCTAAAATGTCACATTGCATTCCCTTGATGAAGCTGCCTACCGCTCAGGAGCTTGGTTCAATTTTTGCCCAGGAGGTCTTCCGTTTACATGGGTTACCCAAGGAGATAGTGTCGGACCGGGGTAGCCAGTTTGTCTCCAGATGTTGGCGTTCCTTTTGTGCTCAAATGGGGATTCAGCTTTCCTTCTCCTCGGCATATCACCCTCAATCCAATGGGGCTGCGGAACGGTCTAATCAAGCTCCGTTGCTATGTCTCAGATCACCACAATAATTGGTCTGAACTGTTACCTTGGGCAGAGTTTGCTCGTAATAGTGCTATTAATGCTTCCTCCAAGTTATCCCCGTTCATGGCGAATTATGGGTTTCAACCATCCTTGTTGCCCGATTCATTCATGTCTCAGGGTATTCCAGCTTTGGAGGAGCATCTCCGGCAACTCCGTTCCATATGGGTGCAGATTCAGGATTGCCTTCATCGTTCTATGCAGCACCAAAAGTTCCAGGCTGATCGTAGGCATCTGCTTGCACCTTCCTACTAGGTTGGGGAGATAGTTTGGCTGTCCTCCCGCAACTTGAACCTTCGTGTGCCTTCCAATAAATTGGCTCCCTGTTATGTTGGTCCTTTTCGAATACTCTGACGGGTTAATCCTGTGGCCTACACTCTTGACCTTCCTCCTGCTATGCGCATCTCCAATGTTTTTCATGTCTCCCTCTTGAAACCATTGGTTTGTAATCGGTTTACCACTGTGTTTCTTTTCATCTCACAATAAATACTGGACCCTAAAACAAAGCCTTAGTCTTGTCAGTTCAGTCACCCATAGCATCAGGGAGATTACTCAGCCCACTCCTTTTCGCCATCTTAAAGGGACAACTCCGATATATCCATGAAGGCACATAGTCCTCGACACTTGATAAGTAATGTGGCTCCAACGAACATTCAGTATTAAATGAACTGCCTCCATCCACCTCGCTGTCATCAAAGCACATAAACCCGTTATAACCGCTGCTGCCGAATGGTGATTTTGGTATACATACGATTTATGTGTATGCCTTCTGGTTATTGTACCCCATAACTGTATACTTAATGTTACAGCGCTGTGTAATGTGTTGGCACTTTATAAATAAAAGATAATTGTAATAATAATAATATTACAATCTCCTATTAGATGCAACAACAACAAAAAAAATCTTTTTAATGTGAGTCACCTTTCTAAAAGCATTTATAAATTAAATAAACAAAATAAAACATTTGCCTTTCACATTAACATTTGTATTTGGAAAAGGCAAATACTGAAATTCTTACTTTAAAACAAATATTCATCTCACTAAGTATTAAAAAAACAATACAATGACATTTCTGCACTTTGAACAGTGATTGCCAGGTATGTTGGTGCCGTAAAATATGTTTGGAATTTCATTTTTACATTGCTCACAATTGTCTTAAACTGACTTGGGGCACAGTTCAAATTGTTACCATTTCAGTCATACCAGTTTTTGAAAGAAAAACAAAAACAAAAAACTACTACTCTGTAATTTATTACACATGTTGGTAACTCTACTTACAATAAATAAAAATTGAGAAATTACATTAAGTAGAACATCTAAATATACAGAATGCGCACAGAAATCCTAAATTATTACAGAAAAACTATAACACTCTGAATGATCACTCGCTGCTGCCTGCCCTCCGACACCACATCAATACAGCTAGTTCTATAGATTTCTTCTTTGAAATGTAAAGGTCAAAAATGTGCAAAACGTGGAGTGAAAATAAAATTAAAGGGCAGAAAACAACCCTTTTAGTTCTCTCTTAAATGCACAAAATGATATAAAAATGCAGATTTTCATGTGCATAAAAAGTCAGGAAAGGTTTAAGGTTAATAAACTTTAAACTGAGTACCTTTATCCTTTGTTGAATATACAGTACATGAAATATTGACTGTTATCAAAAGTAGCATCACCAATCCCTAAACATGACAGGTGTCTTGTAGATTACTATATTATGGAACTTTGTCATTGGTTAGACCTGACCAGCTGGAATAAAATATTCTCAAAAGTTAGTTTCAGCTGGTACTCTGATGGCTTGAAGGACAAAGTGACAAGAAATGGAGTCCTTGATATAATAGTTTGCCCACTTAGTGATACAAATTGACCATTGCTCAGAGAACATTCTGATAACTGTTCAACCTTAGGCCCTGCACATTTGTTAAATTGGTAGTTTTTTTTATTTTTTTGTAACTTAGGGGGTCTTAGGTCAGGTTTCTTGAGGGGTTTGTTGTTAGGGGATTAATAGAGTAGGGTTGTCCTTGTGATGGGGGTTATGGTGGTTTAGGGATTAAGTAGTGTAAAGGTTTTTTTTGCAATAGGGTTGCGGCAGTTTAGGAGTTAAGTAGTGTAGTGGGGTTTCGTGATGTGGGTTGTCGCAGTTTTAGATCTTAATAGAGTTAGGGGGCTTACTTTTATGGGGTTAGCGCACAAGTATAGGTTTAATGGGACAGTCAACTCCAGAATGTTTGTTGTTTTAAAAGATAGATAATCCCTTAGTTATCCATTCCCCAGTTTTGCATAACCAACACAGTTATAATTATACACGTTTTACCTCTGTAATTACCTTGTATCTAAGCCTCAGCAGACTGCCCCCTTATTTCAGTTCTTTTGACAGACTTGCATTTTAGCCAATCAGAGCTGTCTCCATGGTAAATTCATGTGCATGAGCTCAATGTTATCTATATGAAACACGTGAACTAATGCCCTCTAGTGGTGAATGCATTTAGATTAGAGGCGGCCTTCAAGGTCTAAGAAATTAGCATATGAACCTCCTAGGTTTAGCTTTCAACTAAGAATACCAAGAGAACAAAGCAAAATTGGTGATAAAAGTAAATTGGAAAGTTGTTGTTTTCACTTACACAAAGTTTTTACTTTCAACGCTTGCAGAAAAATAACTTCAAGCAAAGTTAACGCTCTAGCAGGAGCAGTAATTACTGTTCTACTTGTAATCTAGTCCAAAATGTTTATTTATTCAGTAAATGAAACATGGAATAAACAATAACACTCAATTATTGCATCATTACTCCTGATTGGTGAATTCCGCTATTAGTCCCCCACTAAGGGGCTAAGGGGCTCACCGGAAACAAAAGTTACGAAGCAGCGGTCTAAAGACTGCTGCTCCATAACCTGTCTGCCTGCTCTGAGGCGGCGGCCAGAAATACGATCAGGTTGATTGACACCCCCTGCTAGCGTCCGCGGCCGCAAATCTGCAGGGGGCGGCATTGCACCAGCAGTTCACAAGAACTGCTGGTGCAATGATAAATGCTGAGAGCATATGCTGTCGGCATTTATCGATGTGCAGCGGACATGATACACAATATCGGATCATGTCCGCTCACATCATCATATATATGCCCCTAAATGTTTAAACCCTTAGATATCTAAACATATAGGAACTCAGGGCTTGTAGTTATATCACTCTACACTTATAAAAAAAAAATTCTCTGCTTCAACTTTCAAAGTCGAAGATCTTATCTGATTTTCTCCTAAAAATGTCTGCTACCCTGAAAAATCTGGCTAATGGATTCCCTGTTCCTTGTCATTTGTACCCGGCTATCATACTACCTGCCTGTTGTGCCGCTGGGCTGTCTATTAACAGTTTCTGGGGCCTGCAACTTACCTACAGTGGGCTAGATTACAAGTGGTGTGCTATTGTTTGCGCAAGTCCTGATAAGCAATATCGTAACCACGCTAACTGTCCCACGTACTACTAGTTGAAATTTGATAAAATTTGCACTTGTCGGGTTAACGTGACTGAACACCTCTCGTAAAGGCTAAGTTTAAAAAAAACAAAAAAAAACTGCACCTAAACACAACATAAATACATCTAAATAAACTGTTACACCCATATCTACACAATCTGATAAATATTATTGATCCAAATATTAATAAAACAATATTATAAGGGGCTAAAGTTATATGATATAAGACATAAGGTATTTGATTGGAAAGAACTATATTGTATACAAATATGTCTAAATGTGTGCATGTGTGTGTGTATATATATATATATATATATATATATACATATATATATATATGTATATATATATATATATATATATATATATATATATATATATATAATATAATATAATATATAGGGCTCAAAATTACACTAGCCCACTAGCCATTTGCTAGTGGAAATTTAATGGTGGCGAGTGAAAGTTAGTTATTGAATGTTGAGTCTGAAGTCTGGTGGCATGTTGTAAGTAGTAAAGTTGGCACATTGTATTTGCAGAATGTACATTCCTATTGCAGCACTGACAAACACACATTTTGTGCTATGTGCTAAAACTGTTATCTAAAGGGATATTATATATCTATGAAAATGCAAGGATATGTTATTCCTCTAGGACTGTATGAACCCCAATATTGCTTAGACTGTTACTTCTGAGAAGGTAAACAGAGGCAGAGAGAGAGACAGACTGTAGAGAAGAAGTGGAGAAGAAGATAGAGTTAAGAGAGAATGGAGAAAAAGGAGTGAAAAGATATGAGAAAGGGGAAAGAGAGTGTAAAGAGAAGATATGGCCTGAGAGAGAAGGGAAATGGTAAAAAGAGAGATTGAAGAAAGGAGGGAATTGAGAAAGAGTGAGAAGGGAGATATTATAATTATTTTTAAAAAAATCTCCAATTCTGCATTGTCAGTTCAATAACTTCCCTTTTCTATCCAGCTGTTGTCTTCCCAGAACCTCTAGTTGATGTTTCTAACTGCTATGAACTTATTTTTGTTAATTTATTACTGTATGTAGCATTATTTAATTTGTTATGGTATAAAATAAAAACAATATTACAAATGTTTCACAATGGCTAAACATCTGCAAAGGGGGGGTGACGTAGTGGGTGTGGGTGGGATTAGAAGTGGCCTGTCCTGGCTGGTAGCTTAGGACTTGAAATTTTGAGCCCTGACATAAATATATATATATAGACAGCAGGCAGGCCAGCACTCACGGTTAACATTTCATCCACCCAGGGTGCTTCCATGGTAACGTTTCATTAAAGGTAACTTTGGAAATCCTGGCGAGTGCATCTCAATTCTTTACTACTATTTATACATATATATATATATATATATATATATACACACATTTTCTTATATGTGAAGAACATTGGAATGTAAAATATGCATAACTACCTTCAGGTTTAGCGATGTAGGTCTAATTCGGTGTCAGGTAAGAATGCAAGCAATAAGTGTTTTTTCATAACACGCTCCATTGAAATCTTTGTGGAAAATGCATTAGCGTGCAAGAAAAATAGATATAAGGAGGGCACTAAGAAGTTAAACCACTAAAAATGTACTGACAATAGTATAAATAAAATAATACATTTAAAACTATAATTTCTAAATTTGATATAATTTAATTTAAATCCTATGCAAAACACATAATAGTTAGGGACGTCTCCCTTAAAAGATAAATAAAAAGTTGCAACCACCAGAAATTTTCTAGTTAACAGACTTGAAAATGTAACTATGTCCCTTTAAGATCCAAAATTGTTCCGGTATCTAAATTGTTCTTTCAAAAAATGTTCTTTCAAAAATTGCTCCGGACTGTTAATGTTCCAAATAAGGCCACCTTATTAACTTAAAAAACACAAAAAATATCTCAGGCTCCTCTATTATTTCTGCCAGACCACTACCTTATATCGTCCTCAGATGGTTCTTCCAACCATTACTCACGGCTAATAGGAGCCAATAGTTCTGATGCTGCATCTTTCTCGAGGTCTCTATGAATTTCTCCAAACCGGTCACGTGACCTTCGATTAGGACAGGGGCAAGGAGTAGTAATTTTTTTTTATCTTGGTAACCTCCTCCTCAGCCCAATGGGGATGCAAAATAGAAGATTGGGGATACTTTGCACCCCTTGCTACCCTCAAGAACCACCGCTGGATATGCCAGTCCAGTGGCTTTCTGAGGCACATTTTGCACAAAAAAGTACAATCTGAAACTAAAATCTATTAGAGAAAGAAATAATTATGTAACTTTAATGTACATTATTACAGCAGTTGGTACAGTTACAACAAGAAATTGGGATTGAGGGTGTCAATCTTCTACCTGACAAACTGCAACAAACAAAAAAAGCAAAAACAATAATGATCATAAAAAACTCCCAGCTGGTATGTTTTCATACCTGCACCAAAGGTAAAAGTTAGTAGTTGCAAGGGGCATAATCTGATCTGAGATCTACTAGAGGCATACAGCTGAGATAAGAAGAGATATGTGGTGGTCCTAGACCTTAAAAACTGTGGATGTTGACAAAAGTTGTCGTAAAGCTAAAAATATAAAACAGAGGGTGGTGCTTTTTACCTTTTTTACTTAACCCCCCATGCCCCATACACCCCTCTTCTTGCTCTAAGTAGAGCACTTAACATGCAAGAAGTGCACTACATGGATGATTTATTGCTATTGACACTTTTGAGAATTGGGAATGCTACAACAATCCCTATGGGTGCTTAGATCCTCCCAGACCCCCTAAAACTTTGACTGGCATGAGTGCAGGGTCATACACTGAAGGGCGCATGCATCTGATTTCAGATTCTAATTTGGACATATAGCTTACATGTGGATCTATAGGGGCCAATGCATGTGAGATATAGCTGGCAAAAGTTGTGTGCAAAAACCCATGCCCTTGAACTGAGGTTTTACTCTGGCAAACAGCTGGTAAAAAAAGGGCTGTGCAAATTATCTAAAGTCTAATTTAGGCCTATTGCTGTTTTGGTGGAAGAGCAAGGGTCATATGCCTGACCTGTTGTCTTATTTTACCATATAGCTTGAATAAGATTAGTTTAGGAACAAGCATCTGATCAGAGGATGTACTTGGATATATAAGTAGCACAAATGGGCAAACAGGGTAATTTATCTGATCTAGTATCTCACAAAGAGCTATAGTGTTTATGACTGACATAAAGGGAGCTGCAGGGGCATGTATCTGTTCTGAAGTCTCACTTAGCTGATATAAAAGGGGGCTAAAGGGGCATGTCTTTGATGTGAAGTGTTATAGGGCTCGATGATTGAAAGCTCTCTGGGCTGGCGAGATTATTAAAGAATGCTCGCCAGTCCTTCTATTTCCCTGGTGGAATGATCTAAAGCAACTTTTTACCCTGAAAACAGGGTGTCTCACTAAGGGGCGTATACTGCATTTTCATATGAAATGTGCACAACAACATTTGTATTTCAAACATCATACAAAACACATATCTGAACCATTCACACAAAAATAAGCAGGGAAAAATTGTATTGTTAAAGGGACACTGAACCCATTTTTTTCAGATAGAGCATGCAATTTTAAGCAACTTTCCAATGTACTCCTATTATCAATTCTTCTTCGTTCTCTTGTTATCTTTATTTAAAAGAGAAGGCATCTAAGCTATTTTTTGGTTGAGGAAGGTGGACAGCACTTGTTTATTGGTGGGTGAATTTATCCACCAATCAGCAAGAACAACCCAGGTTGTTCAATTAAAATGGGCCGGCATCTAAACTTACATTCTTGCATTTCAAAAAAAGATACCAAGAGAATGAAGAAAATTTGATAATAGGAGTAAAGTAGTAAGTTGCTTAAAATTGCATGCTTTATCTGAATCATGAATGAAATAATTAGGGTTCAGTGTCCCTTTAAGGTGCATCAAAAATGATTTTTCTATTATGTCCTTTAGGCCTATTCTTCTTATCTTGAGGTAGAAAAGACCCTTTTCCACCCATAATATCAGAGATCATTTCTGCTAAATCGGGTCCAAACAAGGTTTTGCCCTTGTAAGGGATCACCAGAAGCTTGACTTTAGAGGAAACGTCCGCAGACCAGGATTTCAACCATAACGCCCTGCATGCTAGGACTGTGAAACTAGAAGTTTTAGCTCCTAGTCTAACAACCTGTAAAATGGCATCTGCAATAAAGGAATTGGCCAGAGCTTTAATCCTATCTTAAATTTCATCTAAGGAAGCCTCTACTTGAAGAGAATCAGACAAGGCGTTGAACCAATAAGATGCCGCACTAGTCACAGTGGCAATACACACCGCAGGTTGCCATTGACCTTGATGAACATAAATCTTTTTCAAATAAGCCTCCAGCTTCTTGTCCATTGGATCCTTAAAAGAGCAGCTATCCTTAATAGGAATAGGGGTTCTCTTAGCCAGAGTGGAAATCCTTTACAGAAAACATTTTCTTAAAAATGGGAGACAGGGAAAAAGACACCCCTGGTTTCTCCCATTCCTGTGAGATAATCTCCCTAGCACGGTCCGGCACTTGAAAAACCTCCAAAGTGGAAGGTTCATCAAAGAAACGTTTAAGTTTACTAGATTTCTTAGGAGTGACAACAACAGGGGTATTGGAGTCATCTAAAGTAGCTAAAACCTCCTACACGAAGGTGTTCAAGCTTAAATCTGAAGGATACCACCTCAGAAGAAGGAATTATACTGTCCGAATCTGAGATTTCACCCTCAGAACGTCCTGATGTATCTTCCTCATCAGATTTATGAGAAACAGCAACTTGGGAAGCAGAACTGAGGACAGGCACCTTGCTTTCTGAATTTCTAGATTTCCTCTTGCGTTTTCCCTGTAATCTGGGAATGGCAGCCAATGCCGCAGATACGGCTGAAGATACCTGAGCAGCAATTTCTGCTTTTAAATAAACTCTACTAGGAATTATAGAGGAACCGCAGGGCACTGCATGTGATGCCATTGAGGCTTGGGACGTAGCAGGAGAAAGCTGAGGAATTATTTTAACAGCATCATCCTGAGAGACATTAGGCTAAAAAAAGTTACCTTTATTTTGCAAGGTTTTCTTGACACATGAAGAACAAAATTGCATAGGAGCTGCAATTTGTGCATCTAAACATAATAAGCATGAATTCATGAGAGCAGGCTCTTGCTCCGTATCAGACATGTTGTGAAACAGTAAATAAACTTGTACAGATAAGTTTAAAAGATTTTAATATTCAATTAAAATAAGCCAAGGAAAAAATACACTTTAAATTTTATCCCAAATTTTGGATCGATCCCCAGCTAAAATTATGTGAGAAAAGTTAAGAAAAAACATTAAATAAACTTCTAAAATACACCTCAGGCAACCCCACACCTCAATTACTGAGGTGCCTTACCGCCACCAATTAATACCGGATTACTTAGAAATGGAGAAAACAAAGTTTTCCTCAGAAAAGTTATGAAGTAAAGCCGGTCATGTGACTGCAACTGCCAAGCTCAAATTACTGCTGCTACATAGAGAGGCACTAAAAATAGCTTCCTGGTACACTGAGTACCAGAAATATCTGTTTTTTCAAACAGTTTAAAATGTTACATCGTTTTATTTTAAAGCAAAGGGGAAATGAATAAGCTGCTGAAATAGAATAGTCAGCCTTACTTTCAGTTTAAACTTGTATTGTTTTATCAAGTAAATATGTGTCAGAAAATAAAGCCTAATAAAAACATTTGACCCTTTCTTTTTAAAAGAGTTTAAGGGGCATATCTATCAAGCTCCGTATGGAGCTTGAAGCTCTGTGTTTCTGGCGAGCCTTCAGGCTCGCCAGAAACACCAGTTATGAAGCTGCGGTCTAAAGTCCCGCTGCTCCATAACCTGTCTGCCTGCTCTGAGGAGGAGGACAGATATCGCCACGATTCAACCCAATCAAGTACGATCGGGTTGATTGACACCCCCCTGATTGGCCGCGAATCTGCAGGGGGCGGCGTTGCACCAGCAGCTCACAAGAGCTGCTGGTGCAATGCTGAATACGGAGAGCGTATTGCTCTCCACATTCAGCGAGGTCTGTCGGACCTGATCCGCACTGTCGGATCAGGTCCGACAGTACTTTGTGTAATAGGTCCCTAAATGTTAGTCTTACACATGCTACAGTGCCTGCTTCATGCCCTAGTGTAACCCATACAACATGATTATCTATGCCCAAATAAAAAAGCAGTGTCTGTTAATTTGTTAAGTGCATGGTCTCCCCAACTGGAAGAAAAAGCACTTACCTGCTTCGCTGTCCGGCATGTAGACAGTTACAAGGTATGAGAAAACACAGTTCTTCACAGACACCTTTGAAAAAGAAAGTACAGAGTAGCCAACTCTGGCTTTCTAAACTAGGGCAGCAATTGTTAGGAAAATGCATTAAGTACTTCTTTACAAGTTCCTAACTGCTTTAAAGCCACCACTACCCGACTGCAAGGAATGATGTGGAATACGGCTATACCCCAAAACTTGCTTGTAGATGAAATCAAAATTTTTCTTCAGACACCTAAACTTCTCTTTGCCTCCTCCTGCTGGCCAGGAGAGATATTCCCAACAGTAATTACTCAAGCTTTGGACTCACCATATCTTAGGAAAGAAATATATGTAAGATGCTCTATGCAGAAAGCAGCATAATGTGGGTTATATTGGCGGCAGGATTTTAATTTTAAAGCACTCCCCCTGCTCCCTGATAACTTCGCACTAAGGAGCGAAGTGTCCCTATCCAGCAAGCTTGATTACTTTTAATAGGAGCCATCTCGCCACTCCCAGTGACTGCCTCTTTTTTACGACCATTGCACCGGGGCAGCCCTGCGAGAGTCAGTGATAAAAAGTAGGTTTGAGCTGGCAAAGATTATATAATCGAGCCCATAGAGGTGACAAAAATGTGACTATGGGGGTTATGCATCTGATCTGAATTCTCACTTGGGCATGTAGCTGGCAAAATGTAGCCACTTTTGGTAATTAAAATATTATTTTATTTATTTACTCACATATTGTTACTACCCTCTGTTCATTAGTTCTGCCAATGGCTCACAACTAAATTTAAAAAACTAAAAATAAATTTTGCATCTAGTTAATTTTCATAAATTTATATTTGTTTTTATATTTCTTTCCCTGACAATGTTGTTACTTTTTTTCACACAGTTTAATTGAGGTTGCAGGTTATAAGATTTTTTATTTATTTTTTTGCTTCAGGAAGATATTCAATACTAATTTTACAATTTGCTAACCACACCCTAGAATTGCAAACAGAGGTCTGAATATAAGCCAGATTTTGTTTGATCTGCCTTTTCATGTTGAAAGAAACATACTAGGCTTCCAAAACCTACAAATTCTGCAGTCAGAATTTTGATTATTATTTTAGATATGGAAATGGCAAAATTGTGAAACAATTTTAAAAGTGCAAAACATAAATGAAGTTATGATGATTTTGCACTGTCATGTGTACTAATATGAGAAATATTTCTACTGACGACATGTTTGAGGTCATCAATATAAACAAAATGGGAACACAGCACAAGGTCAAAGATTTTATGTTTCAATTAACACCTAAAAATGCATTTCGGATTTTATATACATGAGTTAGAACTGTGGCCTTAGTGAAAGCTATTATTTTTACCTATAGCTTGTATATATAATCTGAATATAACTTGATTTCTAAGAGCAACATAATAATAGGTTAAAATACTTCATAGCAGTTAGAAACACTTAAAGGGACACTGTACCCAAAAATTTTCTTGCGTGATTCAGATTGAGCATGAAATTTTAAGCAACTTTCTAATTTACTCCTATTATCAAATTTTCTTCTTTCTCTTGGTATCTTTATTTGAAATGCAAGAATGTAAGTTTAGATGCCGGCCCATTTTTGGTGAACAACCTGGGTTGTCCTTGCTGATTGGTGGATAAATTCATCCACCAATAAAAAAGTGCTGTCCAGAGTACTGAAACCAAAAAAAGCTTAGATGCCTTCTTTTTCAAATAATGATAGCAAGAGACCGAAGAAAAATTGATAATAGAAGTAAATTAGAAAGTTGCTTAAAATTGCATGCTCTTTCTGAATTACAAAAGAAAATTTTTGGGTACAGTGTCCCTTTAAGCAGCGTTTTTTAGTTACCTTGAGGCTTGAGTATGTTATATAAAATCAACTTTTTAACATTGGTGGTTCTCAATGACTATAGGGTCAAGAAACACACACTTCGGCCTTGTTTGCATTTTCTTTCTTTTAGTTCACAAACTGTTAGATTTTGAAGGAACAGGAAAACATAATTGTTACACTAGCTTTTATCTTTAATGAGACTTTAACTTAATATTAGCAAAAAATATATTTTTACAACAAAGGAAAACATTGGTGTGAGTAATTTGTAAAAGTAATTTTCTGTGGTTTTGTGACCTAAACCTAATCTGTAGTTAATATAAAGTTGTATGTGATATTGAAAGTTTTGTATCCCAATGCCAGGATACGCTTTAACTTGTACAGTCACGCCTAGTAACACATTCCACTGACAACCTACAAGTATCATCTGCCAGGTTAACTGGCTGAAGGATACAGTTTTAGCTCTTTGAGATCTCCCAGTACTCTTGATACTGGAGTAACTTGGCTGCTGTACAGAACTGTTACAGAATAATATTCATAATATGAGGCTAACTTCTGCAAAATGCTTATTACTTTACAAGAATAACTGGGTGGAAAAATAAAACAGTCATATTTAAAATCAGTTGTATTTTTTTAAATTAGTTTGAAATGTGTATCCCTTATTAAAATCAACTGAGGCATAAAAATAATGCCAGAACTAAGAGCTGATTTCTCAAAACATTGCCATAATGTTTTCATCCATATGTTTCAATAAAGTTTCTTAAAAATGTACTGTGCTCCAATTTAACTTGACAAAAGGGGCATGCCTCTGCAAACATTGATTTATTCAGTACAGGAAAATTTAAGAAAATAAAATGTAGCACATTTGAAATGCCCTCTATTATATGAAACAAATAAAATGTTGTCTACAATGTCCCTTTAATGGTGCTACGGTTCTAATCCAATATACCATACAAATAAAAGTCTTGCTAACTTTTGTAGTCACATTTAACCAATAAACCAGGACAGCATTTTCTCCTGCATGATATGCATATTTCTGTATACCTATCATTGATACTATTCCAGAAATCATAGAGTGTGCAGGCAGTAGGTGGTAACCCTTACGCGTTTCATGGTCTGTGTTCACATCTTCATCAGAAAGAGATCAATTGATGACATTATTAATTAAATTAATTCACAGGGATTAGTTAAGTTATTAATTTGTTTAAGATGAAAAAGAGAGGGCACTATCATTTACAAATAAAGTAAAATATCATAAAGCACTGCTATGTTTAGAAACTTCAAATTAATATTTTATGAAACGATTTATGCAATCTAAATAAGCATTTTTTATCTTTATAAAAGCAATATAAATGAATGATTAATAGTAAGTGCTTTTTATGGAATATTGTAGTTAGTAATTGTTTGCTTAAAAATGTAATTACTTGTCAGAAATGTCCTGTTGTTTTTTTTGGTGGGATGCTCATTCAGATTCTATGCTTTATTTATGGAATACCTTTGAATATCAGTGAAAGTACAGACATTTTATAGCTCTGAATATTTTATTAAAAAACATAGGAAAAAGTACCTAAAATATACTGAGTAACTTTAAGTATAAAAGTATATTGTAAAACAAATACTGGTAGTAAGAGTTTTGATTTAAATTCTTAAGGCAGTTTGCTTATTTAAAGGGACAGTAAACTTTCAGCAATTGCCCATATTACTTGTAATCAGTACAATGTTTAGTGTATTTGTTAATGAGTTATAGATCAACCTCGCTTATAAAAATATAAATATATCCATATTTCGTTGTACCTCATTGCGCTGCTTCCTCTGCCCAAAGTCACTGTATTTTTTTTTTCGTAGTCACTGCCTTCAGTGGGTGGTTATGCAAATTATGCATATGCCCACTACTCTCCAAGTAATGCACGCTTACAGCAGACCCTGATATCGCTATTGCGCATGTCCCTCAGCCTATGACGCTTGGTCACATAACATACAAATGTAAACAGTGGATCGCAATACTAATTTTATTAGCGATCAGTTTCTTTACATAGCGTTTTCTGGATCAGTATTATATATTTATAATACTTTAAAATTATTATAAATAAAAGCAGAAGGTTAGTATGTTATATAAACTTTTAAAAAAAAGTTTAATTCTTATTGAAAAAAATCCTAATCACTATATGAAACGAGCATTTATTTTACTTTTAAAAAAGGTGGTATAAATTGTATAATTTTTTGTGAATAACAATTACATGGACATTAGACAATAATATTATATACAGTTTCGCTTTTCACTTCTGTATCTACTTTTATTAATAGTAAATCAACTTATTGATTATTTATTATATATATATATATCTTTAAAATTACTTCAATTAAATTATATGTATGGCTCAAATTATTTCTCTATGTGTGCCTCTGACTTTTTGTCAATATATATTTATATATATATATATATATATATATATATATATACACACAACATGTATTACACTCTATTTATGACTCTTTTTTATGAACATTTATCTATCTTTCAATATTTTTGCGATGCAATTACATAGATGCCTGCAATGTGCGTCAGCTTGCAATTGTTCAGTGAGCGCGCCTTCATAGAGAAACATTAAAGAGGTGATTGGTCCTCTTCGCATTCGATAGAATGCATTCTTACTAGAAAAAAAAAACAGTCTGAATTGGTGGGTGGCCGCATGGGGTTGCCAAATCGGACTATTACGCATCAGATATTACAATAAATATATAGATTTAAAAAAATTAGAAGAGTTTATTAAAAATAAAAAAATTAGATCTTTTAAAATAAGCTAAGTTAAAAACAACGTTGACTGTCCCTTTAACCCTCGTGCCTCCAGAGTTTTATATACCACTCTGGAAAAAAATAAGAGACCACTGTAAAATTATCAGTTTCTCTGGTATTACTATTTATAGGTATGTTTTTGAGTAAAATGAACATTTTTGTTTTATTCTATAAACTACTGACAACATTTCTCCCAAATTCCAAATAAAAATATTGCCATTTGGAGCAAAGAAAATGAAAAATGGTCAAAATAACAAAATGATTCAGTGTTTTCAGACCTCGGATAATGAAAAGAAAGAGAAAAGCCTGGATGACAGGCATGGAAGTAGGGAGAATTTGACCCCACTTGATAGGAGTTCAGGATGTGAGATAAAGGACAAGGGGTGGGTGTTAGAGAATGGGGTTTATAAACCCCTGACAGGAAGTAGTGACAGACTTGGAAAGCAGGAGCAGCATGGTAGGAAAAGTTTCTTGCCCTCCCTCCCTAGATGTTAACTGAGGTGGAGCTATTGTCACAGTGCTGGCGGGGTGCTTGCTATGGTCTTTTGAGGCCTACGCCTGTTGGATAATGGCTGGTACCTCTTGGTAGATTAACAGAAGGGGGAGATTAATGGTGGATGCCCTGCCCTGCAATGGGGTGGGGGCTTGTGGATATGGAAAGAGCAAGCACTGAGAATTTAACTGTGAAAGTTAAAATGTTAAGCTGTTATTTGTTTTGGTTAATAAATAAGCTGAGGCCTTTTCACTCCCATCAGTTGGTGTGCTTTCTTTATTGGTTGAATGGTTGGAGGAATGACTTAGAGGTCAAACATATTCATATTCACTTTTAAACAACACAATACTAATGTTTAAACTTAGAAAGAGTTCAGAAATCAATATTTGGTGGAATAACCCTGATTTTCAATGACAGCTTTTATGCATCTTGGCAAGTTCTCCACCAGTCTTTTACATTGCTGTTGGGTGATTTTTTTTACCACTTCTGGTGCAAAAATTCAAGCAGCTCTGCATGATTTGCATTCTTATTTGGGTTTCATATCCCTTTAAGGAAGAATGAAAAAAGATCAGCATGAGCAGTGCTGAGGTCATGCTTTACTGTGATCTCATGAGATAGCATCCTGATTGGCTGTTTACAAAGGGATGTGGCTACTGAAGATATTTTGAGCTCAAATATGTTCCTTTTTTACATAGAGATGTTCAGGTGATATTTTCTAGTCAGCTTTTTACAGATACGCTGCATCACTTTCAAGTGCTTCAACATATGGTTATTGTATTTCCTTAGCTTATTCATTATAGGACGCAATACCTCATGTAGTTTTTTTTCTGGTTGGTAAGGTCTGATCTTTGTAATTACTTAACATGTTCAAATGCTTTATTTATGATAGTTTCATGATAACTTTTAGCTTTGACTGTTTGTTTTAGCTGTGTAGAGTCATTGTCAAATACTTCAAGTTTAGAACAGTTGCTTCTGACATGTTGCAGTTGGCCACAAGGGATATTCTTCAGCCATCTGGGTTGGTGACTGCTACTGGCTACAGGGTATCATTTTGAGTTATTAAAGTGTCATAATAGTCGGAAAATTACATGTGCTAATTTGTTAGAGCATTAGAACTATTGACCCTTTATTTCTGTGTGTTTAAACACCCACAAAAAAGGGGTTAAACACACAGTAGAAGTGCTGCTCGGTACACACAGAGTACTATGGGCCCTGAGTTGAAAAGAGTTAGTTGCTCATCTCAGTCTAAAACATTAAAGCATGTCATTTTTCGATTATCATAGCCCTTTAAAGGAATAAACTAGTCAAAATTAAAGTTGCATGATTCAGGTAGAGTATGTCATTTTAAGACACTTTTAAGTTTACTTGTATTTTTAAATGTGCTTTGTTCTCTTGGTGCCCCTTGTTGAAACAGAATAAGCACATATTCTACACTAGTGGAAGCTAGCTGCTGATTGGTGCCTACACACATTTGTCTTCTGATTGGCTACGTGTTCAACTAGCTGCCAGTAGTGCAATGCTGTTCCATCAGCAAAGGATAACAAGATAATAAAGCAAATTTGATAGCAGAAGTAAATTGAAAAGTTGTTTAAAATTGTCCCTCTAAGCTTTTTGGTATAATTTAGATTCAGTCTGACCTTCTTCCAATGTAGTAAGACGACCTTCATCTATAAAGTTATTTCTCCAGAACTACAATTTGCCTTTTGCTTTATCAGAATAATCCATATCTTCCCCTCTTATGCTGTGTGATGCTTTTTTTTTTGGCTTTTCTGGTGAAATGTCAATAGGTCTAGTAGTGTTTATAGTAATAGGGGGTCATGTTGTAGCTAGTGATAATTGGTAGTTGGAGGCATGAGTGTGAAGCCTATTTGCTATGGTGCGAGCGGACATGATCCGATATAGCGGATCATGTCTGCTGCACATCGATAAATGCTGATTGCATGTCGGCATTTATCATTGCATCAAAGTCCAAAGTATTCCACAGCACCAGGATTGTGAATCAAAAAAACTTTTATTGGAACATCAGAGTCATCAGACAAACATGCAACGTTTCAGGCTCTCAACCCTTAATCATGCAGTGTTAATACACCTGTGTAGGTGCCTTAAATACACCTGAATACATCAACAAATAATCCATGTTATCAGACCATATATCCTGTATAACAATACTACAATACTCTTATAGTGACCTCTAGTGGTTAAACATTCATATTACACTCATCAATACAATATATATAACTAATTGGAATTACTATTCTCTATACACAAGGTATCAACATAATATTTAAAGTTAAAGCAGCATATACATATATATACAAACATTATTCCTCCTTACTTTAATACATCATTATAGAAACACTGACAAACCAATTTACTTATCCAAAAAACCTCCATCTGCTTTACTAGCATTTCCCAATTACCACCCCTCCTGGGTTTTTTAACACTATCTATAATCTGCCATAGCAATTGACTAATAGCAAGCCCAGCCTCTAAAAAAATGAGATGACACCGGAGCATCCTTATTATTGCATCTTATATTGGATCAGTGTTCATTAATCCAATCCCGTACCCCTACGTGTAGTTTAACCTATGTACACTTTTGAACATGGGCATTTTATCAAATAGATGGCATAAGTAGAATAACAAGTATAGTAGTCATTAATAGAATATTTATGTCCTGTTCTGGGGTGTAGAAATTCTTTGCCTCTAATAACTGAATTACAGTTTCCACAATTTAAACACGGATAACATCCATTATTTCTCACTTGATTGTTTGCTACTTCCAATGTCAGTTTTTACCAATTTGTTCCGCAGACTGGGTACCTTCCTATATGCCATCAAAGGGAACTGACTAAATTCTTTAATATTTTCATTACACTGTTGCAAATGTTGCCTGATGGTTCTTGTGAACTGCTCGTGCAATGCCGCCCCCTGCAGATTCTGTCAATCAACCCGATTGTATTTGATCGGGTTGATTTCTGCCCGCGGCCTCAGAGCAGGTGGACAAGTTATGGAGCAGCGGCCTTTAGACCGCTGCTTCATAACTTCTGTTTCCGGCGAGTCAGGGGCATCAAGCTCTATATGGACCTTGATAAATTTACCCCTTAGTATGAGAGGATAGTGGTGGTAGTTTTGCTTTTGGAAGGATTTTATGATGGGTAATCTTTAAGAAAGGTATCTAAGGTCATGGAGGCTTTGTGGTGGGGTCTATCACATAAGAGAGGTTTTGGCGTGTGGCCGGGAATCAGTGGGGATGAGCTACTATTTTGTAGGTAGGGTTCAAAGCACTTGTAGAGCTTGATAGCTGCAGTTTGGGAGGGGGAGTTTTGCAATAGTTGTGATGATAGCCAGCTTCCTAAAAGGAGGGGGGACGGATCAATATTTTTAAAGCCTTAAAGGGACAGGACATCCTAATTTTTTCTTTCATGATTCAAAGATAGATCATGCAATTTTAAGGAGCTATGCGCTTCCATTCACAAGTTAGCTTACAGTAGTATAGGATATGTACATATTTTTTTTCAACAAAGGAAAAAGAAAAATAGAAGTGAATTTTAAAGTGTCTTAAAATTATGTAATCTGAATCATGCAAGTTTAGTGTTGAATTGCATATGCCTTTAAGGGGCGCATATAAATGTTTGTCTAGAGAAAACACGAATAATAATGATATATTCTCTAACAAACACCCACAGTTTTAGCTCTACTTTTTCCTGGTGCCACAAAATCTAGGGCAGAGGACTGCCACTTGGCCATCCCTTAGAGGGAGCTGAGGGGTGAGTTACAGTTAGGGATGCTGGGTACCTGTATGAAATAGCAGCTGATCATAGCAACCAAGGATGTGGAACTGCTACTATACATCAAATAGTCACAACAACTCATAGGGAAAGGGCTCAAGGGTCATCTGGTTATACACTTGTTGCAATTGGATACCTTGAAATGCCAACAGGGACCTATTTGAATTGTGCTCTTTTTTTAAATGTGAAGAAATACGAGTAGTAGAATCTGTATCCTCTACTGTTCACAAATGTTTTAGGATCTTTTAGGGGTCTCGTAGTCTGACCTACATATTGCTTATAGTACCCCCTACAGGTCAACAGATAAATTACATAAGATAAATTACACGTTATGCAATGTCTAATTTGATATATTTTCTTATTTACATGCAAAGTAAAATCAGTTCCAAAAGAGCATATGCACATGATTTGCATCTTTGACTGCCACATTTAAAAAAACTTGCTTTAATAAATAACCAATTTTCTTTCCTTATAACAGGTAACACAGAGGGAGACTGCATATTTCCTAATGTTCTAGCCTTTCTTGAAACAAAACAAACTCCCTCGTCAAGAACATCAGACAATATTTCATCAGTTTTCAAAATCGGAAGAGTATTCCTAATAACATTACAAATCTTTGCATACACCTCACTATATTATGTGATAAAATTAGGCTTCCTGGATATGTTATGTCTCAAATTCTGTTTTGATTTATATAGTTCACTATGCTCTAGTCTAGGTATCAACACATTTCCTAGTCTTACCAAGAGACTCCCTTTTATAGCCTTTCTCAACAAACCTTTCTGTTAATTAATCTGCATGTTTATTGTATTTAACTACATTGGTACGATTTCTTTTAACACTTATGTATTTACTCTTTGGGATAGCTTTTATTGTATGCGTGGGATGATGACATTGCGTATCGTATTTTCCGCTGTCTCTTTATAAAACAATCCCACATCAACACATCCCTTTTCATCATCAGAAACCAATCTAAGATCCAAAAAAAGATAATGAACGCCTGCCATATTCCATTGTGAATTTTAAATTCACATAATTATTCTGGAAATATCTTCCTCCCGTCCGTTCCAAGTAGGCAGTAAGTCACCAGTGTAGCGAACATAAAAATAAACTTGTTCTCTGAAGGGGTTTCTCTCCTCATAAACGTGCAACAGCTCCTACCAACCTAAATATAGGTTAGCCGTAAGAGTTGGCAAATTTCGCTCCGATAGCTCTTCCACGCTTCTGGAGAAATAAATCACCCTCAAACAGAAAACAATTGTGTGTCAATATATATTTAATATACATCCTAATAAACTGTTTAATTGCTCATCATACACACAATAATTGTCCAAGAAAAAAACAATAGCTTTCAGGCATTTATTACGAGGGACAGATGTATACAATGAAGCTACATCTATATTTAAAGGGACAGGAAATCCCAACATTTTCTTTCATGATTTAGATAGAATATGCCATTTTAAACAACTTTCCAATTTACTTCCATTGTCAAATTTGCTTTGTTCTCTTATTATCCTTTGCTGAAGGAACAATATTTCACTATTGGCAGCAAGATCAACACATCTAGTCAGCCAATCACAAGAGACAAATGTGTCTAGGCACCAATTAGCAGCAGCTCCCACTAGTGTAGGATATGTGCACTTTTTTTTCAACAAGGAATACCAAGAGAACAAAGCACATTTGAAAATAGAAGTGAATTTAAAGTGTCTTAAAATTACATGCTTTATCGGAATCATGCAAGTTTCATTTTGACTTTCCAATCCCTTTAAGAAACTATATCCCTTATGCTACTTTAAAGGGACAGTCTACCATTGTTTTAAAAGATAGATAATCCCTTTATTACCCATTCCCCAGTTTTGCATAACCAACACTGTTTTATTAATATACTTTTTACCTCTGTGATTACCTTGTATCTAGGAACCTTCTTCCAGCCCTCTGATCACATGACTGTGACTGTTTATTATCTATTGTCTTAAATTTAGCATTGTTTTGTGCTAAATCTTAAATAACCCCCTGTGCCTGAACACAGCGTTATCTATATGGCCCACATGTACTTTCTGTCTCTTTGTGTTGAAAAGAGATTTAAAAAGCCTGTGATAAGAGGCAGCCCTCAAAGGCTTAGAAATTAGCACATGAGCCTACCTATGTTTAGTTTAAACTAAGAATACCAAGAGAAAAAGTAAATTTGATGATAAAAGTAAATCGGAAAGTTGATTAAAATTAAAAGTCCTATCTGAATAATGAAAGTTTAATTTATACTAGACTGTTCCTTTAAGCTCTCAACCTCTTTTATCAAATCCGTAGTATTCATCAAATTCAGTACAAAAGATTGCAATCAACATGCAGATAATTAACAGAAAGGTTTATTGAGACAGTCTATGAAATGGAGTCTCTTGATAAGACTAGGAAATGTGTTGATATCCTAGACTAGAGCATAGTGAACTATTTCAATTAAAACAGAATTTGAGAGATAACAGAACCAGGAAGCCTACATTTATCACATCATATAGTGTGACGTAATCAAAGATTTGTTATGTTATTTGGAATGCCCAACCAATTTTAAAAAAAACTGATTAAATATTGTCTGATGTTATTGACAAGGGAGTTTGTTTTGTTTCAAGAAAGGCTAGAACATTAGGAAATATTCTGTCTCCCTCTGTGTTACTTGTTATAAAGAAAAGAACACAATTCAGATAGTTCCCTGTTGGCATTTCAAAGTATTTAATTGGTGCCAAAACACTCCTGGGGGGGGGGGGGGGCAGAGGATAGAGGAGAAATATTGAGTCAATGTGAATTATTTTGAATAAGTCAATTGGAGACCAGAATGCCAACAGGACTTAAAGGGACATTCCAGCCAAAAATTTACTTTACATGGATTAATTGTAGTTTTGAATAGAAGCAGTTTTGTAATATACATGCATTAGCAAAAATGCTTCTAATAAAAGCTATAGCTGTTTCAAAAGTGTATTTAAGTATGCACCGTGCACCAGCATTTTAAACACAGCACTTGCTCAGAGAGCCTAAGGTGCTTTTAACATCTGGTAATGACTCAATTTGTTAAGTGCTGACATGATACAAGCCCCACTGATGATCTAAACAACTGCATTATTTAAATTGCCGGTGCTGTGAGAATATCTAGCTATGCTTCACGTGCACATGCAGAGAAAAATGTTAACACTAAAACAGTGATAACTTTTACTAGAATAATTTTTGCCAATACATCTATATTGCAAATTTGTTTCTATTCAAAGATGTAATTCATCTATGTGCATTTCAATTTTGACCGGAATGTGCCTTTAACTCAGAATTGGATGTCAAGCTTTTTGTCTAGATTCTATTTTTCCTCTGCAGTACACACTTTTATATATAATATATTAGCACTCTATACACATACATATGTTTATTAAGAGAGTATATTTTAGAATGGCCATTTTTCAATTCGTATTTAAAGGGACAGTTTACTCAAATATGTTCTCCCCTTTAATTTGTTCCCAATCATCCACTTTACCTGCTGGAGTGTATTAAATTGTTTACAAGTATTTCCATTACCCTTATATTGGCATTTGAAATAGATTATTTAGACTGTGGTATCCCCACCTATCCCTAAAGTTTTTGGCCTCAAGGCCAAGCATGTGTTAACACAGCCAGTAGAAGAAATTACACTCCCAGTGGGTTATAGAAGAGATAAGGTAATCAAATTTTAATTTTCCACTGTTCTCTCCAAGTATTGGTGATTCGTTTATGGACAGATATAAGATAAAGGAGCATGTATATGTACACAATGTGATAAAGTAATGAGATCTGATTATACCTACAAGTTCAACCCATTTTGTTGTGGCTTAAAAACACAAAATCAGCTAATTCATATACACAAATAAGCCTTAAAAAAGCAAATCTCATACATTTTATACTCTACAGCTGGTAAAAAAAGTAATTGGAAACACATTAAGGAAAAAACTATTTTATAGTATACTGTCCCTTTAATGCCTTGTATATATATATATATAAAAAAAAATTGTGTACTGTAATTTTGAAAAACTTTTAAAGAACAGATACTCATTTTCTGAATGGAGATATAAAGGTTTTCCTTGGTTGACTATTTTTAAGTGGGAGGGTGTATTCCCCTATAAACCAGTGATGTATATACTACAAAACGCATCTGACCTTGCTTTGTACTGTGTTTACTTTATTTTAAACGAAGAAATAAAAAATTATGTTTTTATGCACACCGTCTTTTATTTGCTGATTTATTGTAGCCGAGTACAGTTGCTGCTGGAAACATTGTACATCAAATAGCTTTCTGTATCTAAAGAGCATCGGAATTTAAAAAAGAAAAAAGGAGCCTCTAAACAAAGGGGTAGATTTATCAAAGCCATTCTCCTTTAATTCCGTCCAAAATAGCACATATGAACTGATCGTCATATATTTATCAAAGCACTCTGCGCCTATAATTGCGCAAATCTGAAAGAAACGTCTTCGCACTCAGATTGCATTTGCCTAGGCCCACAGGCGCGATCCCGAGTGCAACAATATACATTAGTAATAGGCATAATTTAACAGCCCGACCTACAAATACGCCAAGTTTCTTATTTATCATTGCTTTGCGCCTATAGGAAACTGATATTTCGGCTTCACTTGCGTGTTGTATATTTCGCCATACAGACTGAGGCGAATACCATTATAATACATGCTTTTACATCTTGTGATGCAGTACTTTCTTCTTTTAACTAATTTTTCAAAGGCTCTTTGCCAAGAAGAGACTGTTATTGCCAGAAATTTGTACTTCCACAGCCACAGTTTTATATATATATCGATATATTGATATATTTTTTTTGCGATCTTAAAATATCAACATATGGCAAAAACAGCACAGAAACATTATATAATATAAATATAAGCTAAATAGTTACATAAAAAAACACTTTTTTAATAATCAAGACATGTCAGCGTAAATATTTATAGGGATGTACTGTGATAAATAGGGAGTAAATGCTTTTTTTGAAAGGCGAAATTTATCATTATTACGCCCCAGCTCGCCTGCACAAAGTGTGCTTCTCCGGAGGCGAGCTGGGGCGCAGTTACAGGCGAAGCACATACACTGTCAGAAAAAATGTGCAAAAATTGTACCTTTAGAGGTACAGCAGCTTGTCACTGGGGCAGTACCCTCAAAGGCACACCAGCTGTACCCTTTAACCCCTTAATGACAACTGACGTACCAGGTACGTCATGCATTAACAAGCAGTTAATGACAATAGACGTACCTGGTACGTCATTTGCCTAACAGAGTGCTGGAAGCGATTGCAAGGTTTCTGGGAGGGGATGGAAGCTACACTACAGAAAATGGCAAAAAAAAGGCAAAAAAAATAATAAAAGCATATTTCTTTTTACTAAACTGGGTACTGGCAGACAGCTGCCAGTACCCAAGATGGTGCCCATTAAGCTAGAGGGGGAGGGTTAGAGAACTGTTTGATGGGGGATCCGTGAGGTTGGGGGCTAAGGGGGGATTCTATACATCAGCATATGTAAATATGCTATTAAAAAAAAACAGAAAATAAACAAATATACCTTTTATTTTAGTACTGACAGACTTTCTGCCAGTACTTAAGATGGCGGGAACAATTGTGGGGTGGGGGAGGGAAGAGAGCTGTTTGGGAGGGATCAGGGGGTCTGATGTTTCAGGTGGGAGGCTGATCTCTACACTAAAGCTAAAATTAACCCTGCAAGCTCCCTACAAGCTACCTAATTAACCCCTTTACTGCTAGCCATAATACACGTGTGATGCGGCCTTCTAATTACCAAAAAGCAATGCCAAAGCCATATATGTCTGCTATTTCTGAACAAAGGGGATCCAAGAGAAGCATTTACAACCATGTGTGCCATAATTGCACAAGCTGTTTATAAATAATTTCAGTAAGAAACCAAAAATTTTGAAAAATTTAAAGTTTTTTTTTTATTTGAACGTATTTGGCGGTGAAATGGTGGCATGAAATATACCAAAATGTGCCTAGATCAATAGGTTGTTTACTACACTAAAGCTAAAATTACCCCAAAATGCTCCCTACATGTCCCTAATTAACCCCTTCACTGCTGGGCATAATACACGTATGTGCGCAGTGGCATTTAGCGGCCTTCTAATTACCAAAAAGCAACGCCAAAGCCATATTTGTCTGCTATTTCTGAACAAAGGGGATGCCAGAGAAGCATTTACAACCATTTATGCCATAATTGCACAAGCTGTTTGTAAACAATTTCAGTGAGAAACCGAAAGTTTGTAAAAAAAATTGTGAAAAAGTGAACGATTTTTTGTATTTGATCGCATTTGGCGGTGAAATGGTGGCATGAAATATATCAAAATGGGCCTAAATCAATACTTTGGGATGTCTTCTAAAAAAAAAATATGCATGTCAAGGGATATTCAGAGATTCCTGAAAGATATCAGTGTCCCAATGTAACCAGCGCTAATTTTGAAAAAAAGTGGTTTGGAAATAGCAAAGTGTTACTTGTATTTATGGCCCTATAACTTGCAAAAAAAACACAAAGAACATGTTACCATTGGGTATTTCTAAACTCAGGACAAAATTTAGAAACTATTTAGCATGGGTGTTTTTTGGTGGTTGCAGATGTGTAACAGATTTTGGGGCTAAAAGTTAGAAAAAGTGTTTTTTTTCCATTTTTTCCTCATATTTTATAAATTTTTTTATAGTAAATTATAATATATGATGAAAATAATGCTATCTTTAGAAAGTCCATTTAATGGCGAGAAAAACGGTATATAATATGTGTGGGTACAGTAAATGAGTAAGAGGAGAATTACAGCTAAACACAAACACCGCAAAATGTAAAAATAGCCTTTGTCCCAAACGGACAGAAAATGGAAAAGTACTGTTGTCATTAAGGGGTTAACATGGGTACAAATTAGTACCCTTGCAGATTGTACCTTTCAAAGGCAAATATGTACCTTTGGTGACTAGATTGGACCTCAGTGCTATGGTACCATATTTTACCCTTAAAAAATGGTGCAAATCTGGCCTTTTAAGGGTACTGCCCCAGTGACAAGCCCTTTGTACCTCATGATGGCAAATTTGTACTCATCAACACAGCATATTACAAATGCTGTTTCATTAAATTTATTATATAACATTCAAATATGCATTCATTTAATGTGTACTTTTTCAGACAGTATTACAATAGCCACACTGCAGTTTTAAAAAAAGTTTGGATACTGTAGCCATATAGCAAATCCGAAGACTACTACAGAACCACCTGAAAGAACCAGGCTAAACAAAAAGTTCCAAAAAGAACTACTCAATGTGTTTTCTATCACTCTGTACTAGACTCTAAAAACACCCCATTTAATTTAGGGTGACATGCCACATAAAACATAAATATATAGAAAACAACATAATAGTAAATATAACTCTAACAAAAAAAGGGGGATTTGGGGGAGGGATAAACGATAAAACTCACAACCATTCATTGAATTGTCACTATGCAAAATATATGCAAATTAGTATATTTCCCCAGTACACATTTTGGTGATGAACCTGCTACCAATAGGTGGAGCTGTGTTACACATGTCAAGGAACTTTCAACCAACAGATGTCGCTATGGCGTGTTACACAATGTCCATGTATGTGACTGGGGAACGGTTACAATTTTTTTTTTTTTTTTTTTTAAAAACTAGTTCTTAAACAGCTCTTGTTTATTTTATAGAGCTTAAAACAAAACATAATTATTTTGGGTGACTGCCAGTTATGTGAATATGAATAATTGAACTGTACAAATGATATGGACTTGCAGGGTTTGGCAGCCTTGAAGCACCCATCCCCCTCAACCTTTTAGTCACACAAGTGATTGTACCTTTTTGGGGGGATTAAATGGTACAGACATGGACCCTTTGACAGTTGGAAACATATTTGTACCTTATTTACCACTAAATGGTAGATATTAGTTCCTTAAGGTGTAATTATGATCCATTGAGGGTACAACCACATCAATTGTACCCTAAGTGTTCACAAACATACCCCAACCGTACCCTTTTTTCTGACAGTGTACAGAGTTCGCCTAGCCTTTGATAAATCTACCCCAAAATGTGATCTTGAAACATTTCTGCTTTCCAGCTTCATTTTTACAGACAGAGATCTAGCCTTATATTGACCCCTCTAATTAATAAAATAACATACAGTGGGCGTGGCTAATTCCATAATCTCCATTGTCATAAAAATCCCTTTATAATTGTCATGATAATTATCCCTTTAATAAAGAAGTGATGTGTAATATGATAACTTACAATTGGGCACATCCTCACACTCACACAACCATTTTACTGAGCCCTATTGCTTATCAGCAAGAAAATAGAACAGAAGACAAACTTTTTAGAATATGTCACGGTGTGTCTTAAAGTGTACGAGCTATTTATAAGAGTAAAGTTTAATATATATTTATACAACAGGGGAGGATTATTACTTTTGGGGCGCTAACTAGGGTAGGGAAAATCTTTATATAATCATATAATATACAAATAGTGTGATAAAGCCCCTATTCAACATATATTAAGTGTTTGTATTTATACATATGTGGGTGCATATACAAATGTGCATGTATTTACCGGTAATGCAAAGGTAAAATAAAGCTGTGACAAATTTACAAATATCTCCATATTTAATATTGTCACAATATGACTTTATATTAAAGGGACAGTGTAGTATAAAATTGTTTTTCCCTTGTTATACCAGCTGCAGAGTGTAAAATGTAGAAATTACATCTTGGTTTATTATTGAATATGAAACAATAGTTTTGTTCTTCGAAACCATAACCCATTAAAATTGATGGAGCTTGCATGGAAATCAGATCTCCTTATTGTATCACTTTCAGTACACACACACATGCTTTTTTATATCTCTGTCTGTATACCAAAGTCCAATACTTAGACACAACAATTAAAATTTTACATGTTATTACTTATCTCTTTTAAGCCCCACTGGGAGTGTAATTTCTTCTGTTGGCTTTCAGTATAAGTAAAAGCATACCACAAGCAAAATCAGCTATTTCAAAATACAAAATAAAGGTACATTTGTGCACATACAGAGTTAAAGGGACAGCTTACATGAAAATGTTTATTGTTTAAAAAGATAGATAATCCCTTTATTGCCCATTCCACAGTTTTGTATAACCAACACTGCTGTATTAATATACTTTTTACCTCTATGATTGCTTTGTTTGTAAGTCTCCGCAGACTTGCAGTTTTATCCAATCAGTGCTGGCTCATAAATAACTCCATGGGAGTAAGCACAATGTTATCTAATATGGCACACATGAACTAGCACTGCCTAGCTGCGAAAAACTGTCAAAATGCACTGAGAAAAGAAGCAGCCTTTAAGGGCATAGAAATTAGCATACGAGCCTACCTAGGTTTAACTTTTAACAAAGAATTCCAAGAAACAAAGCAAAAGCCCTGGAAAAATATGAAGACCAGCCCTATTTTCCATTGAGTCGGTAGAATGCATATGCCCCATTTTTCTTAAAGGGGATTACTGCGATACTCCTTCCACAATGTTTGTTTTCAGAATTAAATTATATTACTTTGCAACAGATTACCATTTTGGGCTTTGTTTAATTTGTCCTTTCCTGTGTAAGAGCTACCCCATTCTGTGTGATGTTGCCTGCACTCAACTTTACCTTTGAACCTGGCCCCCTGTTAGGAAGTTTTCCTGTGGCAGTACTAGTTTAAAAACCTTACGTTGTGTGTGCAGACATCTCCTATGGTGCAGGATGTAAATCCCCTTCTGGAGGAAACTATAATTTTTGGAAAAACGAAAATATATATATAGATACAATATCCCCATTAAATACATGTCTAATACAGTTCAAAATATCTGCTGTTAAATCCCGGGCGATACTGCCACGCCCCCCGAGTGTGATGATTGGCAAATGTCGATCTGATTATCAAAATATAAAATGAGAGGGCGCTAAAAGCAAGAATAAATACCACACTTAATCTCTAAAAAATTATGAGTTTAATAAACATAATTAAACATATATATAGCAAGTAAAAATTACTAACATCAAAAAATTGAAGGGACGTCTCCCTATAAAAAATTAATCTTAAAAATACCACCAATATATTCAGAAAAAATGTTAAAATTCCATTTATCATCCGTATGTATAAGGACAAAAAAGTATAGTCAAATCGATGTAGGCCACTGGTAATTGCAATAAAATTGATCCGCAAATGCTCAGGGACCAGCAGTTGATAATGATCCAAAAAAAATGATTAACAATGTTGCATAACACTTTCAGTCACTTTGTGGCAGTTCTTAAATAGATGAGTGCCTAAAGTTTAAAGACAGCGTTCCACCTTTTATATGCAATTATCAAAAGTACTTATGTATATGTTAAAAAGGGCGCTCCAGGGCCTCTTACCGTTTTCTTTTGTCGGCTAAAAGCAAGCCGCTCAGCTTATGTAGTAAAGGTTCACCCGTGGTGATTGAGTGATATTCAAGCTTCCAGGTAAACTCCCACTAAGGTTTAACCGTCTCACAGCAAGCCGTTCTGACCACACTGGTGGCGGTTTCCTCTCGGTGGTTGAGCACGGTAGTGGTCCGCACTGGCTAGATCTGTCCTGACTGAGGTTAACACCTTACTTTGTGACTTTTAGTAACAACGGCTCCAGGACAAAATAGAAATTCTGGCAGCATGAAGTAACGGAGAATGTCAGTGAGTCCCGCACTTAGCGTGTATCACGCGCGGGGTAAAAAGAACTAGGTACCTAGTGTCAGATATTTGCTCTTAGCAGGATAAGCAACTCTCCTTCTACGCGTTTCACCCAGCTGTGGGCTTTCTCAAGATAAAAGTTGCTCCCAGAACAAAGTTTAAAAACCTGCTGCTTCTTTTCTATTGGTCCGAGTTCTAATTGCTTTAAAAGGTGGACTTCATTTTAAGGTGGATTGTCCGTTTCTTCAACATACTAGGAATTTGGCACTTGTTTAACCATCTTGGAATATTTAAAAATATTATAAATATTTTGCTTAAAAAATTGGTATAACTTTAAAACATTTTATTTGGTGGTATTATAAAATTGATTGGTGGTATTTATAAATATGTTAAAAAACTAAATAATATTCACAAAATTGCAATAGTATATTTCAACACAAAATTGATTATTTAAAAATAAATAAATAAATGAATTAGAGGATTTATGGAGAATCAAGACCTTGTTTCTCGTATTGGCATTGTATGATATAACTACATAATTGTTATCACATGGATTTGTGTGTAATCCATATATCCTAGATTATTTCTAAATATTAGGAATACGCATATTTGGAACAAGGAATTTCTTATATTTGAGAAAAAATAGAAATAATAAATATATGATGGTCTAGCTTCCTCCAATCATAATATATGTGAGGATTTTGATGAGTTTATCATAACTGTCTCTGGGAAGATTTATATTCCTAAAAAAGGGGACAGATCCATTTCTGAATTTAACCCAGCAGGGTGAAGGGAGTTATACTTATAAATAAATTCAGCTTCTTTTTTGAGGAGTTTATTTACAAAATTTCCTCCTCTCCAATCCCCTTTTACTATGTGGATACCCCAGAATTTAAAGTGTTCTAAGTTGTTGTTATGAATGTCTCTAAAATGTTTATAAAGGTGAGTGTCTAAATTACCTTTCTCAATATTGCATAGGTGTTCCCTAATCCTATCACGTAACATTCTTGTTGTTTCTCCAAAATACACTAAATTACATGAACATTTTATAACATATATCACTCCCTTCTGTGAGCATCTTATTATATTTTTAATATCCAGTTTTTCCATTTTTTCGGTTATGTTTATGGAGCTGCTCTTCGTACTATATTTGCATGCTCTACATAAATGACATGGAAAGAAACCCTTCAAATTATGTCCATGTAGGTCTCTATCAGATGAGGTTATTGCATCTCCTTTGAGTTCACAAATTTGTTTGAGGTTTTTGGCTTTTCTAAAAATAATTTTGGGTTTGACTGCTAGTACGTCTCCTATGATTGGATCCTTTTTTATAATATTCCAATGTTTATTTACAATTTTCTTTATGATTTGGTGATTCTCACTATAATCAGTGACCAGAGCCACATTATACTCATTGTTGGTATTCCTGGTCTCATGTTTGTCTTTGTATTCTAATAGTGACCTCCTGTCAGTATCATGTGCTCTTTTTATGGCTCCTTCGAGTTCTTTTTCAGAATAGCCTCTATCATGAAACCTTTGTTGTAAGATGTTAATTTGTGTTTGGAAATCGACATGTCTTGAACAGTTTTTTTTAATTCTGAGAAACTGTCCTATAGGTATATTCTCCTTCCACCCTATATGATGACAGCTTTTTTTATGTACATAATTATTGCAGTCTACTTTTTTAAAAAATGTTCTGGTGGCAATGTTCCCCTCATCTATAAACAGTTCTAGATCTAAAAATGAAATGTTTGTCTGACTGTGTTCATAAGTGAATTTTAGACCTTTATCATTTAAATTCATATGTTCAAAGAATAATTTAAGATTTTGTTCTGTTCCTCTCCAGATGATTAGAATATCATCAATGTACCTTTTGAAGAGCACGAGGTCCGCGCCAAACTCATGGGAGCTTAAAAAATCATTCTCCCAGTTACCCATAAAAATATTAGCATAACTTGGCGCGAACCTCGTGCCCATTGCGGTACCTTCCAGTTGTAAATAATATTTCCCGTTAAATTCAAAATAATTATTTTCAAGAATAAACTCAATGCTTTTAAGGATGAATTGTTTCTTAAGTGTACTGATGCTTACATCTTTGCTTATAGTATCGTTAACTGCTTTTAGTCCCTTTTTATGGTCTATTACTGTATATAAGGATGTGACATCGCTCGTTGCTAGAATGAAATTGGGTTCCCATTTGATATTTTCCATCAGTTGTAAAACTTGAGTAGAATCCCTAAGGTATGTGTCTAGTTGCTTTACATATTTTTGGAGGAAAATGTCGACATATCTCGATAAGTTACATGTAATGGAACCAATCCCGGAGATAATAGGTCTCCCTGGGGGATTGGTCAAACTTTTATGTACCTTGGGTAAAAAATAAAAGATGGGAGTTCTAGGAAACTCTGGATACAAAAATAGATACTCATTATCATTTAAAATGCCATCATGTTTACCCTCTTCCAATATATTGAGAAGATTTTTCTTGATCCTCTTTATGGGATTCAATTCTAATATTTTATAGGTCTGTTTATCACTAAGGATCCTATTTGCTTCTGTTACATAATTTTCTTTATTCATAATTACGACCCCCCCACCCTTATCCGCAGGTTTTATGATAACTTCTTTATCCCTTTGTAATCTGTCAATAATATCTTTATCTTTTTTAGTCAAATTATAATTTGGCTTTGATTTTTTGGGACTAAATTCCTTAAGATCTTTGAGAACAATTTTCTCAAAGGTTTCCAGATTTGAGCCCTTGGCAAATAGCGGATAAAATTTAGACTTAGGTTTCAATATTGTGTGTGTGGTCGTAGTTTGTGTATCAGTGATAGTACCTGGAAATCTTGAAGGAATGGACTGTTTCTCAATTGGATTTTTCATAAAGTAACGTTTAAGAGTGAGTTTTCTCACAAATTGTTTCACATGGATGTGAGTGTTAAACTTATTCATAGTGGTGGTTGGGGCAAATGACATCCCTAGGGCTAATATCCTTTTTTCATCCTTATCTAATTCTTTATTACTGAGGTTAAAAATACCAGATTCATCAGTGGCTATTTCACTCTTTTTGCCTCTCCTTCTATTCTTTCCTCCTCTTTGTCCTCTAGTTGTCTTTTCTTTTGATTTAGTGGGGTATAGAATTTCTCCCTTCTTTCTAATGCCATTAGGTTTTTTGAGGTGCCCTCTCTCGGAGGGCTGTTCTCTAAAAAATCCTTCTCTATGTAATTTTGACCATTCGAATCATTGTCATTGAGTTCATTAAGGGGTAGAAATTTATTTTTCATTTCTATCTGCCAGCTATCTAATCTGGGTCTGTACGATCTATCATCATCATAGTCACGTGAATTTCGATATGTGAAAGAATTTGTGTGGTTGTGTTTAGCAGCTCTAGGATTTATATTATAATCTTGATAACTAATATGGTTTCTGTCATTGTGATGATAGAATCTTCTATCATATGGATATGTATTCTCATTGGGTTGATGCATTCTGTGATGTGCATTGCTTTCTGAATTGTGAGTTCTATGGTTATAATAGCTTTGTTGATGCATCCTTTGATTCTGAAAATTATCATAATTGCGTCTGTAATTTTGATAGTGGGGTTTGTAATGTTGTTGTGCCATATGTTCAGGGTTCTTTCTCCAATTTTGATAATTATAATTATAATTACCCCTATTGTAACCTACATCATTAGTTTTCCTTCTAAATTGTCCATTCCTTTCAAAACCTTCTCTATTATAATCTTGATTTCTATCTCCCAGGTTTTTATGAGATTGATAATCTCTAGTAGAATTTTCCCTATTCGAGATACATAGATCTCCTTCTTCTTGCTGTAATAAAATGGCTGTATCCTTGTTTTTTATTTTTTCGTTATATTCTGCCAAATCAATCCTGTCTCTTTCAAGTTTTTTCCATTTTGTATCTAATAGTCCATGCTTTAGTTCAGTTAGTTTATTCACTAAGGCCTAGATTTAGAGTTCGGCGGTAAAAGGGCTGTTAACGCTCCGCGGGTTTTTTTCTGGCCGCACCATAAATTTAACTCTGGTATCGAGAGTTCAAACAAATGCTGCGTTAGGCTCCAAAAAAGGAGCGTAGAGCATTTTTACCGCAAATGCAACTCTCGATACCAGAGTTGCTTACGGACGCGGCCGGCATCAAAAACGTGCTCGTGCACGATTCTCCCATAGGAAACAATGGGGCTGTTTGAGCTGAAAAAAAACCTAACACCTGCAAAAAAGCAGCGTTCAGCTCCTAACGCAGCCCCATTGTTTCCTATGGGGAAACACTTCCTACGTCTGCACCTAACACCCTAACATGTACCCCGAGTCTAAACACCCCTAACCTTACACTTATTAACTCCTAATCTGCCGCCCCCGCTATCGCTGACCCCTGCATTACACTTTTAACCCCTAATCTGCCGCTCCGTAAACCGCCGCCACCTACGTTATCCCTATGTACCCCTAATCTGCTGCCCTAACATCGCCGACCCCTATGTTATATTTATTAACCCCTAATCTGCCCCCCACAACGTCGCCGACACCTGCCTACACTTATTAACCCCTAATCTGCCGAGCGGACCTGAGCGCTACTATAATAAAGTTATTAACCCCTAATCCGCCTCACTAACCCTATCATAAATAGTATTAACCCCTAATCTGCCCTCCCTAACATCGCCGACACCTACCTTCAATTATTAACCCCTAATCTGCCGACCGGAGCTCACCGCTATTCTAATAAATGTATTAACCCCTAAAGCTAAGTCTAACCCTAACACTAACACCCCCCTAAGTTAAATATAATTTTTATCTAACGAAATAAATTAACTCTTATTAAATAAATGATTCCTATTTAAAGCTAAATACTTACCTGTAAAATAAATCCTAATATAGCTACAATATAAATTATAATTATATTATAGCTATTTTAGGATTAATATTTATTTTACAGGCAACTTTGTAATTATTTTAACCAGGTACAATAGCTATTAAATAGTTAAGAACTATTTAATAGTTACCTAGTTAAAATAATAACAAATTTACCTGTAAAATAAATCCTAACCTAAGATATAATTAAACCTAACACTACCCTATCAATAAAATAATTAAATAAACTACCTACAATTACCTACAATTAACCTAACACTACACTATCAATAAATTAATTAAACACAATTGCTACAAATAAATAAAATTAAATAAACTATCTAAAGTACAAAAAATAAAAAAGAACTAAGTTACAGAAAATAATAAAATATTTACAAACATAAGAAAAATATTACAACAATTTTAAACTAATTACACCTACTCTAAGCCCCCTAATAAAATAACAAAGCCCCCCAAAATAAAAAATTCACTACCCTATTCTAAAATACAAATATTACAAGATCTTTTACCTTACCAGCCCTGAACAGGGCCCTTTGCGGGGCATGCCCCAAGAATTTCAGCTCTTTTGCCTGTAAAAAAAAACATACAATACCCCCCCCCCCAACATTACAACCCACCACCCACATACCCCTAATCTAACCCAAACCCCCCTTAAATAAACCTAACACTACCCCCCTGATGTTCTTCCTACCTTGTCTTCACCATGCCAGGTTCACCGATCCGTCCTGGCTCCAAGATCTTCATCCAACCCAAGCGGGGGCTAGACATCCACTGAAGAAGTCCAGAAGAGGGTCCAAAGTCTTCCTCCTATCCGGCAAGAAGAGGACATCCGGACCGGCAAACATCTTCTCCAAGCGGCATCTTCTATCTTCTTCCATCCGATGACGACCGGCTCCATCTTGAAGACCTCCAGCGCGGATCCATCCTCTTCTTCCGACGACTAGACGACGAATGACGGTTCCTTTAAGGGACGTCATCCAAGATGGCGTCCCTCGAATTCCGATTGGCTGATAGGATTCTATCAGCCAATCGGAATTAAGGTAGGAATTTTCTGATTGGCTGATGGAATCAGCCAATCAGAATCAAGTTCAATCCGATTGGCTGATCCAATCAGCCAATCAGATTGAGCTCGCATTCTATTGGCTGATCGGAACAGCCAATAGAATGCGAGCTCAATCTGATTGGCTGATTGGATCAGCCAATCGGATTGAACTATATTCTGATTGGCTGATTCCATCAGCCAATCAGAAAATTCCTACCTTAATTCCGATTGGCTGATAGAATCCTATCAGCCAATCGGAATTCGAGGGACGCCATCTTGGATGACGTCCCTTAAAGGAACCGTCATTCGTCGTCTAGTCGTCGGAAGAAGAGGATGGATCCGCGCTGGAGGTCTTCAAGATGGAGCCGGTCGTCATCGGATGGAAGAAGATAGAAGATGCCGCTTGGAGAAGATGTTTGCCGGTCCGGATGTCCTCTTCTTGCCGGATAGGAGGAAGACTTTGGACCCTCTTCTGGACTTCTTCAGTGGATGTCTAGCCCCCGCTTGGGTTGGATGAAGATCTTGGAGCCAGGACGGATCGGTGAACCTGGCATGGTGAAGACAAGGTAGGAAGATCATCAGGGGGGTAGTGTTAGGTTTATTTAAGGGGGGTTTGGGTTAGATTAGGGGTATGTGGGTGGTGGGTTGTAATGTTGGGGGGGGGTATTGTATGTTTTTTTTTACAGGCAAAAGAGCTGAAATTCTTGGGGCATGCCCCGCAAAGGGCCCTGTTCAGGGCTGGTAAGGTAAAAGAGCTTGTAATATTTGTATTTTAGAATAGGGTAGGGAATTTTTTATTTTGGGGGGCTTTGTTATTTTATTAGGGGGCTTAGAGTAGGTGTAATTAGTTTAAAATTGTTGTAATATTTTTCTTATCTTTGTAAATATTTTATTATTTTCTGTAACTTAGTTCTTTTTTATTTTTTGTACTTTAGATAGTTTATTTAATTTTATTTATTTGTAGCAATTGTGTTTAATTAATTTATTGATAGTGTAGTGTTAGGTTAATTGTAGGTAATTGTAGGTAGTTTATTTAATTATTTTATTGATAGGGTAGTGTTAGGTTTAATTATATCTTAGGTTAGGATTTATTTTACAGGTAAATTTGTTATTATTTTAACTAGGTAACTATTAAATAGTTCTTAACTATTTAATAGCTATTGTACCTGGTTAAAATAATTACAAAGTTGCCTGTAAAATAAATATTAATCCTAAAATAGCTATAATATAATTATAAATTATATTGTAGCTATATTAGGATTTATTTTACAGGTAAGTATTTAGCTTTAAATAGGAATTATTTATTTAATAAGAGTTAATTTATTTCGTTAGATAAAAATTATATTTAACTTAGGGGGGTGTTAGTGTTAGGGTTAGACTTAGCTTTAGGGGTTAATACATTTATTAGAATAGCGGTGAGCTCCGGTCGGCAGATTAGGGGTTAATAATTGAAGGTAGGTGTCGGCGATGTTAGGGAGGGCAGATTAGGGGTTAATACTATTTATGATAGGGTTAGTGAGGCGGATTAGGGGTTAATAACTTTATTATAGTAGCGCTCAGGTCCGCTCGGCAGATTAGGGGTTAATAAGTGTAGGTAGGTGTCGGCGACGTTGTGGGGGGCAGATTAGGGGTTAATAAATATAACATAGGGGTCGGCGATGTTAGGGGTAGCAGATTAGGGGTACATAGGGATAACGTAGGTGGCGGCGATTTGCGGTCGGAAGATTAGGGGTTAATTATTTTAAGTAGGTTGCGGCGACGTTGTGGGGGGCAAGTTAGGGGTTAATAGATATAATACAGGGGTCGGCGGTGTTAGGGGCAGCAGATTAGGGGTACATAAGTATAACGTAGGTGGCGGTCGGCAGATTAGGGGTTAAAATTTTTAATCGAGTGGCGGCGATGTGGGGGGACCTCGGTTTAGGGGTACATAGGTAGTTTATGGGTGTTAGTGTACTTTAGGGTACAGTAGTTAAGAGCTTTATAAACCGGCGTTAGCCAGAAAGCTCTTAACTCCTGCTATTTTCAGGCGGCTGGAATCTTGTCGTTAGAGCTCTAACGCTCACTGCAGAAACGACTCTAAATACCGGCGTTAGGAAGATCCCATTGAAAAGATAGGCTACGCAAATGGCGTAGGGGGATCTGCGGTATGGAAAAGTCGCGGCTGTAAAGTGAGCGTTAGACCCTTTAATCACTGACTCCAAATACCAGCGGGCGCCCAAAACCAGCGTTAGGAGCCTCTAACGCTGGTTTTGACGGCTACCGCCGAACTCTAAATCTAGGCCTAAATTTGTTTGTCTCTCTTTGAAATTTGGATGTTCCCTTTTCATTTCTAACTTGTTTTTATATTCTATAATTTTAGTGTTAATTTCATTTAGTGTCTCTTTTCTTGATTTTTTTAGAATTTCTATTAGATTACATGATGCATTTTTTAAAACTGTGTCCCATTCACCTTGATGTGTTTGATTTAAAGTAAATGTGCATGTTTTTTTAAATTTGAGGCCCCTAGGAATCAGGTCCAACTCAGTGTATTTGTCTAAAAATATTAATTCCATTTTCTGTTTTAGCTCTCTAGCCATCAATTTCTCAAGTTCGTTAATTAATTGGTGAAAATCTAAAGTGTTACTATGTGTTGTATCTTTAGTGATGTTTGTGTTGCTAAGTTCTATGAGAAGGTTATCTCTAAATGAGAATAGTTCAGATTCCATAATGGTGATTAGATTAAATACAGAAAGGTGTGATACGTCTTATAAAAGAAAAAACTGTGATGAAGAGTATCTCTTAGATAGTGATTAAATACAAATGGGTGTGATTTGCCTTATAGAAAAGTGAGGACTAAGGTAAAGAATATATTTTAATAGTCGATAGAGATTATAAATGTGTGACCCAGCTGCTATATATTAGAGATACAGGGAAATGAAAAAACAAGTGTTATAAAGCGCTAAGGTCTAAAAATTAATCCAGGCCTCTCCCTAACCACCTCTCCAAATGGCTATATAGAAAACAGAGTATCAAAATATAAAATGAGAGGGCGCTAAAAGCAAGAATAAATACCACACTTAATCTCTAAAAAATTATGAGTTTAATAAACATAATTAAACATATATATAGCAAGTAAAAATTACTAACATCAAAAAATTGAAGGGACGTCTCCCTATAAAAAATTAATCTTAAAAATACCACCAATATATTCAGAAAAAATGTTAAAATTCCATTTATCATCCGTATGTATAAGGACAAAAAAGTATAGTCAAATCGATGTAGGCCACTGGTAATTGCAATAAAATTGATCCGCAAATGCTCAGGGACCAGCAGTTGATAATGATCCAAAAAAAATGATTAACAATATTGCATAACACTTTCAGTCACTTTGTGGCAGTTCTTAAATAGATGAGTGCCTAAAGTTTAAAGACAGCGTTCCACCTTTTATATGCAATTATCAAAAGTACTTATGTATATGTTAAAAAGGGCGCTCCAGGGTGTCTTACCGTTTTCTTTTGTCGGCTAAAAGCAAGCCGCTCAGCTTATGTAGTAAAGGTTCACCCGTGGTGATTGAGTGATATTCAAGCTTCCAGGTAAACTCCCACTAAGGTTTAACCGTCTCACAGCAAGCCGTTCTGACCACACTGTGGTCGATCTGATGTCATAAGGGGCACGGCCTAATGTCAGCGCTTACCTGCCAAATGCCGGGACCCACGTGTTTTAAGAAGTGCAAAAATTATAGCCTCTGTTTGTCTATCTATACATTGAGAAAGGCCTGTTTAGGGGTGAAATGCATTTGTAACTACTAGTGTGCTCCTTATCCCTGGCACCTGATGCCATTGTGACCAGCTAACGGCTAGGAAACAGGGGGGTGAATCACATTTTCTTTCTTATGGTAATATAGGGTTATTTTATGTATAGGTTAAAGGGACAGTAAATGTTCAGAATAATGTTATATAATTCTGCACACAGTGCAGAATTATATAACATTATTTTAGCGGTAACTTCAAAAATTAAAAGTATTTGCTTATTTTGTAGAGCGGGAGGGAGCTACATTTAGTCCAATAGCGTGACCGGGCGTGCTGTGACTAGCCAGGAAGCCTACAAAGCACTTTGGATAGTTAAGACCCACTCAGAAGATCCTGGAGTCATGGAGTCCAATATTACACTACAAAATCAAGTTACCGCTAAAATGATGTTATATAATTCTGCACTGTGTGCAGAATTATATAATATTATTCTGAACGTTTACTGTCCCTTTAATACCTCACTGATATTAATGAGGCAAATATAATCTCCGGAGCGGAGCCCTGACCCTCAAGAGAACTGTGTGGGAGTTGAGAGTCCCTGCGTGTCCGGATGAGTGCGTAGGGTAGCAGCAGCTACCGTCTTCTGTTCCGCTTCAGGAGTGCACTTAAGCAAGAAGGGACCAACTTACGGCGGCACACCTGACGATCTCTCACAGCACACTAGTGTGCCACGGCACAGTGGTTGAAAATCACTGCTCTGGAGGGTCGGGGCTCTGCTCCGGAGGTCAAGCAAACAGCTGCAGTCCATTTTTCTTCTCCCCCCCCCTGTTGCTGAGGCCTGTTAGTGCCGGGTGTCTGCAGAGGTCTTTTGATCAATTGCGGTCTACACACTTCGACAGTCGCAGTTTTACAGATCCACTTACCTCCCCTTCCTGGATTCTCAAGCTCAGGGAGAATTGCCCTGGATATTAATTATATTGTTCCAGCATAGAGAAGATATCTGCTTTAACTGGGTGAGACCTTTCTGTTTACCATCATATGCATTTTATGCCATTTGCCCTCCTGGCTTAACTTTTGTAATTTTTCAGTTTACTCTAATCATTGCCTGATTGCCAAGCCCTGATGCTCTTTTGTGGGCCCCATATTTATGCTTATCCTTCACTGATTGTGAAAGTCTTATACTGGTGCCAAGGCTTAGGGACTTTAACAGTAGGATCACTTGGGCCCCATTAGTTTCTGCTTTTCAGCTCAATACTTGTGCATAGCTTACTGCCCTAACAAGCTGAACCTTTACTTGCATGAAGCTACTGCATATCACTTAATACATGGAACTATTAAATTGTTATTATTGTGCCTCTAGCTTTGGCAATACAATTGTAGTAGTGACTGTCATGCTAATAAAGCTTAATTGAATTTACTAAATTGTATATATATATATATATATATATATATATATATATATATATTTTGTCAAGGTATTTGAAATATTATTAGATGATATACACAGGTGTACTTATTATTATTCAATGGATCTGTGGCGGTGTACATCAAATAATTCATTTAGTTTCTAAAAACGGCAAATGGCACTGTGTGAAATTTTAGCCCCACTGTTTTTTTTGGTCACACAGGATGAGTCATAAAAGGTAATTTAAAAGGATAGATGGTCAGATAGATGACACCATACAGTGAATGGGGACTGGGTGTCTAGGATCTGTCTTTGAAGCCTAATGAGATGCTCACAATCTCAAGGAGATGGAAATTAGCATGATGGAGCCTCAGAGGTGCATGCCCATATATGGGTTTCCTGCTAAAGTAAGAAGCCCTCTGAAATCTCTCAACCAAATCTTTGTGACTTGAAATGAAACATATGCTAACAGACACATGTGATAACAACACAATCGCTCACTGAATCTCTGACACTTGAATTTACGTACTGCAGACGCACGGCTGGGGGAAGGTAACACACAGTGAAAGCACATGGCTTGCATTATAATTTCAAATTTCACTGTTTGAAATAACTTGCACTTAGATTCCAGTAAAACATACTTCAAACAAAAAGCATGAAATGTCTTAGCCTCTGTGTTTTTAAGCAAATGAATGTAGATAATTGTGGACCTAAGAAGCAGCGACAGATAGCGTTCATATTAGATAAACATTTGCTGAGATTGATAAACATTGCAAATAGATATATGAATGTTTAATCATCTCTAACAAGTATTTCTTTGTGTTGCAGGCAACAATTGGTCATGGGCATCAATTTATATATTCAGGAAGAAATACACTGAATGTGAAACATGCTGTATTTGTATGAATATATATATATATATATATATATATATATATATATATATATATATATATATATATATATATCAATCATGATTTTTAAATGCTATTAATTTTGGAATAATTAGCAGTATATTTGCTTTGATATAATATAATGTTAAAAACATACTATATTTCATATCAAAATAATCAGAAAAAATATTGTGATCTAGCCCAGTACAAATGAACATATAACTTATTAATGTAAGAAAATTATGGCATTTATTACACATTTTAAAGAAATATGTTTAAATGTTAGAAATGATTAAAATGTATTGCTATGTTGTTGTCATGTTGCCCCCCGGTGTTGTGATACGAGAATTACAGCCAGAAGGCCTTTTGGCTGTTAAAAATTAAATTTCCCAGGGCCAATCCGATCAGATATCCCAGATAACCAATACGAGACAAGCTTCCGAGGGGCGTTTCCAATCTCACCAATGATGGATACTAATCAAAAAAGGGGAGGGGTGAGATCAGATTATTTAACCCCAAGCATTGAGAGAGAAAGGAGGCTGATGGCTAACTTGGACTGGTAAACCGTTTTTGCTGAACCCTGCAGTTATAAGCAACAGCTACTTTTTGATCTCCATATGCAGATATCCCCAATTTTGGTGTTCTGAGGTGAGATTGCTCCTGTTTGAGAAATATTGGATATCGATTGTTTATCTGGGTAAAGTATAAAGAAAAAAAAAATTGCAATTACATGTGATAATTTAAAATAAAATATATGCATAGTCACTGCAGTTTAAAGTATAGTTGAGAGATTTAAAAGAGCAGTTTGTATTTTAGTTTATATTCATAGTCTGTGTATTGTTAAACATATATTCTTAATGCTAAGTTGTTTATCTGTGCAAATATAGAGTTATACCTCAGAGTTTGATTGTTGCACAAATAATATATATAACTTCGGGTGTTTCAATTAGAGTATATATACTGTCCTATTGTTTAACTATGCACTGTTAAAATTGTATTGCTTGAATGTTAGCATTAGCAATTAAATATCTTGGAATCTCATTGTGTTAACTGAATGAAATTCTATTGTGAATAAGGTAAACTTGTATGAACTCTGTATAGCATATTTTAAAAGTTTTTAAACGCGTATAATATTGGTTCATATTCTAGTTCCTACAAATATATTTCAATGTGTTCATAGATATTAACTAATAATAAAGAATTCAGGAATTTATATTAATTTTATGGTTTTTGGTATATGCATATCTTATTGGGTTTTTAGTTTAAAGGATAATTATTAAATATATTGTGTTATAACCCTGCCATATACTGACATATTATTTGGAGAGTACTGCTGAGATTCTTATAAATATACTGACAATATGCTGTATTATGCTACAATGTGTGATTTTGTGTAATTTTGGGATGGTGGTGTGCCGCAGGATTTTTTAATGTAAAAAAATGTGCCGTGGCAAAAAAAAGGTTGAAAATCACTGCTCCAGAGTGTCGTATATATCTTTTTATTAGACCTCTCAGTAGTCCTCGTGGCTATCGTAGCAGATAGCAGATTCCTTCAAATACATGCACCGCCACCCAAATGCGCACTGGCTTGACGGGTCTTCTCTTGCTCAGATCTACTTGATAGGAACTTTTTGTAATGCAGCTGAGGCAAGTGAAATCTCCAGAGCTCCGACCCTCCAGAGAACTGAGTGGGAGTTGAGAGTCCCTGCGTGTCCGGATGAGTGCGTAGGGTAGCAGCAGCTACCGGCTTCTGTTCCGCTTCAGGAGTGCACTTAAGCAAGAAGGGACCAACTTACGGCGGCACACCTGACAATTTCTCACTAGTGTGCGGTGGCACAGTGGTTGAAAATCACTGCACTATTGTGCCGCGGCACAGTGGTTGAAAATCGCTGTGTTAGAGAATATCTCCAATGCTGTCCACCAAATGTGACGGAGACACTTCTTCTGTTGCTAAATTCACAGCTCTTACACCTAGTATTTTCCTACACCTTACACCTAGTATATTTTCATCACTGATACCTCTAGCTTTGGCAATACAATTGTAGTAGTGACTGTCATGCTAATAAAGCTAAATTGAATTGAATTGACTAAATTGTTTATATATATATATATATATATATATATATATATATATATATATATATATATATATGCTGTATTAGGCTACAATGTGTGATTTTATAAAATTTTGGGATGGTGGTGTGCCGCAGGATTTTTTAATGTAAAAAAATGTGCCATGGCAAAAAAAAGGTTGAAAATCACTGCTCTAACAGACGATCCCAAACCATCCACTGAGAAACATTCCAGCCTTCAGAAGGGATCATTTAAGGAAGGCATAGCACAGCCCTTAAATGTCCACCAGATTTGAGGACCAAACCATGGCAGAGCTGCAGACTCTCACCCACACCAGGGGCATCGCCATAGCCGGGCATCACAAGGTTTGAGCAGTAAGACAAATGCATCCCATACTTTTAATGGGAAGCGCTTATTAGCACACTGGCCACATTTAGCTTGATATTGCAAGTTGAGTGCAGCATGCCAAATACACGTAATAATCAACATGGAATATAACTTTTTTGTTTTTTGTTTTTTGAAATATAACTTTTAACTGCCACAACCTCATGACAAACAAAACCCTATGCTATTAACCCCTAAATCGCCACAATTAACATTGATTTAATGATAATTTGCACAAAAAAACATTTAAAAGTTAAATATTAGCTCATCTTAGTTTAAAGGTGTAATGCTCGTGGGATACTCCTCTATCAGACCGAACTCGGCCTGTAGTCTTGTTATCCCAGAGCAGAGAAGGTTTGCAAGATGAGGTAAGCGGCACTCACCACAGACAGGACAGTCCTCGGTTGTAACAGGCAGGTAACCAGAGAATTGTAGTTCAGGGGCAAACCACCAGAAAGGTCAGATAGGCAGGACCTGGCAACAGCAAGGCAGTCCAGAGGCAAACCACTAGGATGGTCAGGCAGGCAGGGTTTGGCAATAGTAAGGCAGTCCAGAGGTAAACCACTAGGATGGTCAGGCAGGCAGGGTTTGGCAATAGTAAGGCAGTCCAGAGGTAAACCACTAAGATGACTAGCAGAGTGGTCAAAGAGTTCAGCAGTGGTATATCAATCCAGCAGTTAAAGGGTATACAGTCAGAGTAGTCAGACAAGCAAGGGTCAGCAACTATATAACAGTCCAGCATAAGAATCAATAACACCCAGGAGAACAGTAAGTAACACTTATACTTGGGCAGCAGGGGCAGACTGACAAGTCAGGCAATTCGGCCCTTGCCCAAGGGCCCTGCATCTTAAGAGGGCCATGGAGGCAGTTGCATTTTATTTTTTTTATTTTTTATTTGATTATTATTTAACTTTTTTTTGCCTGGGAGGAGGGAGGTCGCGGGGGGTGGGGTGGTGGGGGTGCCGTGGGTGTGTGGGGGGGGGGCAGGAGAGGGAGCAGCCAGTTGCCACTTAATTGTGCAGTGGAGGTCTGGAGGCATGAGCGCTCTGTCAGTACATGCAGGGAGGAGACTCAGCATAAATAAAAAAAAATTGCCTTTCTATTGGCTTCTACGTTGCCATGTGACGCACATTCTCCTCCAATAACATATACCTGCTTCTGCACATGCCAAAGTAACCGAGACATTGTGTATCAGCATGTATATGTTATTGGCAGTGATAGGTAGCACTGAAGTTACTTACATAGGTGCCGGATTCGCGCCACAGGAGATCCTGACTGCCTTCTGAATGGGGAAGTGTGCGGCGATGACACCGCCGCACGCAGAGAGGAGCCGACTCCCCCCTAGGCTACGAGCAGACAGCAGGCACCACGTCCCTAGCGACAGCTAGAGCGGCGCGACATAGCCCCCCTTTCAAGGGTACCAGAGTAGGCCTCAAAGGATGAGCAGCATGGAATCTAGAGACCAAAGACGGAGCATGCACATCACAGGCAATGTACCAGATACTGCAGTTGTCTGCACCTGTATCTGGAGTTCAGGATCTTAGCAACCTCATATTCAGGGTCACCATAGACCAGGAGCGGAGGCAGAGGAGCTCAGAGCTGTGTATATCTATTCTTGATGTAAGGCTTGAGTAGTTAGATGTGGAAGACTTGGTGTATGCGTAGGGTTTTGAGCAAGGCCACTTTGTAGGCAACAGGAGACAGTCTTTTCAGGACTTTGTAAGGACCAATAAACCTAGGTCCCAATTTGTGACAGGGTTGACGTAGACGAATATGTCGAGTAGAGACACAAACACGTTCACCTACTGAGATGGCACGTACAGAAGCTCTATGACGATCAGCAAACTTTTTATATCTAGAGACAGCTGAACGTAGCTGAGAGCGAATACGTTGTCAATGAGTGGTGAGTTCAGTAACGTGTCGGTCTTCAGCAGGAACCCCAGTAGACTGAGCAGAAAGAGGGAAGACACGAGGTTGATACACTGCTGCGGCTTGAAATGGAGAACATCGAAGAGAAGAGTGTCAATGAGTGTTTCTTGCCAGCTCCGCTAGGGGTAAAAACTCGGACCAGTTGGTATGAAGAACGTTGACAAAGGCTTTAAGATAAGCCTCAAGATCCTGGTTTACTCTCTCAGTTAGTCCATTGCCCTGAGGATGGTAGCCAGAAGACAAGGAAACAGTGGTTGCAATCAACTTGCAAAAGGCTCTCCAAAAGGTAGAGATAAATTGTTGACCTCTGTCAGAAACAAAATTCACAGGAATGCCATGAAGTCGTACCACATGCAGGAGAAAAAAAGATGATAAGTCTTGGGCAGAAGGTAGTTTTGTTAGGGGTACAAAATAAGCCAGTCTGGAAAAGCGATCCACCACAACCCAGATAACTGTATGGTGGTCAGAAGGAGGAAGGTCCACAATGAAATCCATTGTTATGTGTGTCCATGGTTGTTTGGGAATGGACAATGGTTGGAGCAAGCCGGGAGGCAAGTATCGGGGAGTTTTGTTGGCAGCACAAGTTGTGCAGGCTTTTACATAGTCCTGAGCGTCAGACTTCATAGTAGGCCACCATACATGTTGGGAAAGACGCTTAACAGTCCTTGTCAAAGCAGGATGTCCTGAGAGTTTACTGTCATGAGCCCAGGACAGTACAGGAGTGCGTAGGTTCAGAGGTACAAAAAAGATGTCGGAAGCGACAGGGGCTTCAGGAGGTTTACTAGACTGGGCACGTTGCAGTCTTTGAAGAAGGGTGGTATTTAATTGAGCAACCACACAGGAATGAGGTATGATGTGTTCAATAGGAGCTTCAGAGGAATCACTTGAGTGAGGAAACTGACGGGAAAGGACATCCGCCTTCTTGTTTCTGGTCCCAGGAAGATAAGAGACCACAAAGTTAAAACGGGAAAAGAACAAGGCCCACCTGGCCTGTCGAGGATTGAGTTGATGAGCAGTCTCTAGGTAAGTCAGATTCTTGTGGTCGGTGAGAATCTGAATGCGATTAACGGTGCCTTCCAACCAATCATGCCATTTAGTCAAGGTCATCTTAATGGTTAAGAGTTCATGATTACTCATATCATAATTCCTCTCTGGAGGAGTAAAGCATTTGGAAAAAGAGGCTACAGGTTGCGACTTGGAGGTTAAAGGATCCCTTTGGTTAGAACTGCTCCAGCCCCTATCTAGGAGGCATCAATCTCTAAAGTGAACTGTAGGTCAAGATCAGGATGGCAGAGCACAGGGGCAGAACATAAAGCCTTTTTAGACAAGAGAAGGCATATATGGCCTCAGGGGGCTAATATTTACATTCTTTGTTCTGTTTTGTCAATTCCGTGAGAGGAGCGACTGTTTGAGAATAGTTCTTTGTAAACTTGCAGTAATAATTGGAGAACCCCAAGAATCTCTGCAATTCCTTTAATGAAGTAGGTTGAGGCCACTCTAAAACTGCGGTGAGTTTAGCAGGATCCATGGCAAAACCTTCTTTTGAGATGACATAAACAAGGAACTGGATCTGAACTTGGTCAAACTCACATTTTTCAAGTTTGGCTACCAAAGAATTGTCTCTGAGACGTTGAAGTACTTGTCTCATGTGCTAATGATGCTCCTCCAGAGTGGAAGAGAAAATAAGGATGTCATCTAAGTAGACGATGACAGTGCGATTGAGAAGGTCACGGAAGACATCGTTGACAAATGCCTAGAAGACTGCAGGGGCGTTACACAGCCCAAAGGGCATTACAAGGTATTAGTAATGCCCTGATCTTGTGTTGAAGGCGGTCTTCCATTCGTGGCCTGGGAAGATACGGATCAGATTGTATGACCCGCGTAAGTCCAGCTTGGTGAAGAAGCGAGCATTCTGGAGTGAGTCATAGAGCTCGGTGATCAAAGCAATGGGATAGCGGTTCTTGATAGTAATGTTATTCAAGGCCCTGTAGTCGATGCAGGGTCTGAGCCCACCATCCTTCTTACTGACGAAAAAGAAGCCTGCCCCAGCAGTAGAGGAAGAAGGGCGAATGAAGCCTTTAGCTAGGTTCTCTTGGATATAGTCCTCCATGGAATTGGTTTAGGCTTTGGAGAGTGGTAAGTCTTCCCTTTAGGAAGTGGGGCTCCGGGAAAGAGATCAGTCTTGAAGTCATACGGACGGTGGGGTGGTAGCAGGTAGGCTGCTTTTTTCTCAAACACATCTGCAAAGTCCGTATATACTGAGGGAAGGTTTGGAGGTGTCTGTATGCTGGCTATAGGGATGTGGAGCAGAGGAGTGACTTTAGCAAGGCAGCGAATGGAAACAGGAGGTACCCCAGGAGGCCAGATGTTCTTCAGCCCAGTTGAACTGTGGATTGTGTATACGAAGCCAAGGAAGTCCAAGGATGACAGGCTGTGCTGGGGAATGAATGACCTCGAACTGCAGCTGTTCAGTATGAAGGACTCCCACAGTCAGGGTCAGGGGTGCTGACTCAAATTGGATCAACCCTGAACCAAGGGGGGTGCTATCCAGGGTAGTTATTTTGAGACAATCGGCTAGATTACGAGTTGTGCGTTAGGGTTAAAAAAGCAGCGTTAAGAGGTCCTAACGCTGCTTTTTTACGCCTGCTGCTATTAAGAGTCTTGCAGGTTTAGGGGCACCGCACACTTCTTTGGCCTTACCGCAAAACGACTTACGTAAACTTTGTAAAGTCTTTTTTCTATGGGACTTCCATAGCGCTGATATTACGAGTCTGTCCTGGGAGGCCAAAAAGTGAGCGGTAAACCCTCTACCGACAAGAGTCCTAACGCATTTAAAAGTCAGTAGTTATGAGTTTTATGGTACAACGCCGTAACATAAAACTCATAACTAAAGTGCTAAAAAGTACACTAACACCCATAAACTACATATTAACCCCTAAACTGAGGCCCCCCGCGCATTACAAACACTAAAAGAACATTTTTAACCCCTAATCTGCCGCTCCGGACACCGCCGCCACCTACATTATATTTATGAACCCCTAATCTGCTGCCCCCAACATCACCGACACCTACATTATATTTATTAACCCCTAATCTGCCTCCCACAATGTCTAACCCTAACCCTAACACCCCCTAACTTAAATATAATTAAAATAAATCTAAATAAAAATTCCTATCATTAAATAAATTATCCCTATTTAAAACTAAATACTTACCTATAAAATAAACCCTAAGCCAGCTACAATATAACTAACAGTTACATTGTAGCTAGCTTAGGGTTTATTTTTATTTTACAGGCAAGTTTGTATTTATTTTAACTAGGTAGAATAGTTATTAAATAGTTCTTAACTATTTAATAACTACCTAGCTAAAATAAATACAAAAGTACCTGTAAAATAAAACCTAACCTTAGTTACACTAATACCTAACACTTCACTATAATTAAATAAATTAACTAAATTAAAAACAATTAAATAAATTAAATTAAATTAGCTAAAGTACAAAAACAAACACTAAATTACAGAAAATAATAAACTAATTACAAGATATTTAAACTAATTACACCTAATCTAATAACCCTATCAAAATAAAAAAAGCCCCCACAAAATAAAAAAACCCTAGCCTAAACTAAACTATCAATAGCCCTTAAAATGGCTTTTTGCTGGGCATTGCCCCAAAGTAATCAGCTCTTTTACCTGTAAAAAAAAATACAAACAACCCCCCAACAGTAAAACCCACCACCCACACAACCAACCCGCTAAATAAAATTCTAGCTAAAAAAACCTAAGCTCCCCATTGCCCTGAAACGGGCATTTGGATGGGCATTGCCCTTAAAAGGGCAGTTAGCTCTGCAGTTAGCTCTCTTGCGGCCCAACCCCTAGCCTAAAAATAAAACCCACCCAATACACCCTTAAAAAAACCTAACACTAACCCCCTGAAGATCGGCTTACAGTTCTGAAGACCGGACATCCATCCTCAAGGAAGAGGCAGAAGTCTTCATCCAACCGGGCCGAAGTCCTCAACGATGCCGAAAGAAGTCTTCATCCAAGCTGGGTGAAGTGGTCCTCCAGACGGGCAGAAGTCTTCATCCAGACGGCATCTTCTATCTTCATCCATCCGACGCAGAACGGCTCCATCTTCAAGACATCCGATGCGGAGCATCCTCTTCTTCCGATGACTAAAGACGAATGAAGGTTCCTTTAAGTGACGTCATCCATCAGCCAATAGGATTTTATCTACCTTAATTCCGATTGGCTGATAGAATTCTATCAGCCAATCGGAATCTAAGGGACGCCATCTTGGATGACGTCACTTAAAGGAACCTTCATTCGTCTTTAGTCATCGAAAGAAGAGGATGCTCGTTAGCACCGCACAGCTCAAAACTAAAAACTCGTAATCTAGCCGAATGTCTTTTCTGCAGAAAAGGCAAGCCAGCTTGAATCATAAAACGGTGATCCAGAAAGTTTCCAGCTGCTCCTGAATCAATGAAGGCTTGAGTGTGTACAGTATTCTGAAGGAAGGTAAGGGTTACAGGTACCAGAACCTGAGTGGAATAAGGGGATTAAGTAGTGATCATGCTTAGAGGTACCCCAGTATTATCCCCTAAGCATTGGCTTTTCCCAGCCGGATGTCACAGTTCTTTAGTTGGTGTGTGTTAGATCCACAATAGAAGAATAGTTTCAATCTCCTTCTTCTCTGTCTTTCAGATTCTGAAGGAGTGGAGCGTTCTGTTCCAAAAGGGGAGAGACTGACACTAGGGCCTTGTCTTTCAGTAAGGAAATGATAAATGTGACCCTTGACTGTTGAGACTGAAAGGTGTGAGCATCATTGCGGAAGTGCAGCCTGCATTGGTTAAGAAAACCTCTGCAATCAGTAGTACCTTCATATTTGTCAGGCAATGGTATCTGGGGTATACTTCCAGAAGCAGAGGAAGAAGCCACAGTGCTAGCAGCAGAGACTGACGGTACAACAACAGGAGCGGTATTCCTCGCTGTAACTAGTAAAGAGAGTTGAGTGGTTATAGCCTCTAGCTTGGAATCCATATTCTGCAACTGTGTGGTATGGGTTCCCAAAATCTGTCCCTGAAGATAAACTGCTTGTGCCACCTCATCTGGCTCCCTGGCCCAAGTATAATGTAATGCTTGTAGGATACTCCTCTATCAGACCGAACTCGGCCAGTAGTCTTGTTATCCCAGCATGGAACCGGATTGATAGGGAATATCCCAGAGCAGAGAAGGTTTGCAAGATGGGGTAAGAGGCACTCACCACAGGCAAGACACTTCTCGGCGGTAACACGCAGGAAACCAGAGAAAGGTAGTTCAGGGGCAAACCACCAGGAAGGTCAGATAGGCAGGACCTGGCAACAGCAAGGCAGTCCAGAGGCAAACCACTAGGATGGTCAGGCAAGCAGGGTTTGGCAATAGTAAGGCAGTCCAGAGGTAAACAACTAGGATGGTCAGGCAGGCAGGCAGGCAGGCAGGGTTTGGCAACAGTAAGGCATTCCAGGGCAATAGGGATTAACAGGCAGAGTGGTCAGACAAGCAAGGGTCAACAACAATATAACAGTCCAGCATAAGAATCAATAACACCCACGAGAACAGTAAGTAACACCTATACTTGGGCACTGATAGGAAGGACTGAAGTTACTTACATAGGCGCCGGATTTGCGCCACAGGAGATCCTGACCAGCTTCTGAATGGGGAAGCGTGCTGCGATGACGTCACCGCCGCATGCAGAGAGGAGCCGACATTCACCTAGGCAACGAGCAGACAGCAGGCGCTACATCCCTAGCAACAGCTAGAGTGGTGCGGCACGACAAAAGGGACATGAAACCTGTCATGAGATGCAGGACACAGCAAAGATGGTACAACTCTATTTTATTGTAAAGCATGGAAACACACATCTGGTAGCATTGATCTCACTAAGTAACTGCGACACAGACAACCGGACCTAAGCACCGCCCCCAATCTGGTGACGTCACTTCCCACTCTCATCACATCTTCCCCCTTTTCAAAGGACGAAGCATACATTTTATTTTCATTTGAATATAACAAATAACAAGGTATACAACAACAGTTTTGTATAGTATATAACAGATAACAAGTTACAGAAAATATAAACAACATGAATTACATCCTGACTTGAACATCGGGGTAGACTACCCTAGTCCACATTGACCATGGGATTATTCTGCCCATACTTCCAGTCACTGTTCTAACTAAAGTTAATCCCGATATCGGGCCGGAAGTTTCACCACTCTTCCACTTGATGTAACTCTACATGAACTGTCCTCTGATACAGAAGAAGGTGATTGAGAGTCTGCTGGAGGCAAAGACATATCCCCTCTGTGATCTTGCTGAGGGGAAGGCACCCCTTTTATAACAGGGGATCCCACTGATGGTGGTACTGAGGCATCCAGTTCCAAACTCTCAGGTACAGGCTGAATATGTTTTTGATTACGGCGTGTAACTGTCCCTCCATCAGTAAGGACTACATAAGACCTTGGTTCTGGAGAGTGTCCAATTACTGTAGCAGGTGTCTTCCATTTCTTCTCATCATTCAGTTTAATTCTGACACTTTGCCCCGCATTCAGCTCCTGCAAGGGCCTCACAGAATGTCTCCTGTCGAGGAAGAATTGATAGCCCCTTTTTGCCTCTTCATCCCTCCTAAGGACTTCGTCCCAAGGAATAGAGCTAGTTGGCTGGAAGACACCCACAGATGGTAAGGTGGTGCGAATCTGGCGCCCTAGCATCAGCGGTGCCGGGCTAAATCCCGTGGCTTGAATGGGAGTCCCCCTATTGGACAAGAGGGCTAGGTATGGCTCAGATTGCTTCAAAAGTAATTTCGTTGTTTGAACTGCCCTTTCAGCCATTCCATTAGCCTGCGGGTAATGTGGACTTGACGTGGAATGTATAAAATCATATTCTCTGCTGAAAGAACTGAACTCTGTTGAAGCGAACTGCATTCCGTTATCACTCAACAACTCCATTTGTATGCCCCACCGGGCGAACAAGCTCTTGAGACGAGTGATAACAGCTTGACTTGTGATTTCATTCAAAGGTGCAATTTCTAAATACCTGGAATAGTAGTCAATCACAACTAGGAACTTTTTCCTGTGCAGTTCGCACAAATCAGCAGCTATTTTCTGCCACGAGCCTGCAGGCAGCAGAGTAGAAATCAAGGACTCCCTTCTCTGAGTAGGCTGGCGTTCCCGGCAAAAGAAACATTTAGACACATGACTTGCAATGTTGGAACTGATCCCGGGCCACCATACTGCCATAGCTGCCCTTGCTCTGCACTTTGTAATGCCTAAGTGGCCATCGTGAATCCTGTCTAACATCTCCTGCCTCATGCTGACAGGAATAACAATGCAGTCTTGGAACAGCACCAACCCATCCAGCTCCATGAGCTGCAACCTCTCTGACTGCTAGGAACTTAAAGACATCCAGGCTGCCCGACTCTCAGGCCAACCTTATTTTATGTACTTGATAACTTCTTGAAGGTCTGTATCTAAATATGTCTCTTTCATTATTTGTTCTAGTTTCCCTTACGAAATGGACTTAGAGCCCAGAACTGTATCTACATACACTTCCACATCCGATTCCGTTGAAGACTCTTCAGCAGCAGCCAGCGGGAGCCTGGACAGTGTATCCACCACAACCAGTTGTTTCCCCGGCACATGCACTGCCTGAACGTTGAACCTGAGCAGCCTCATTAGAAGTCTCTGGCATCTTAGGGGTGTTTTGTCAATATCATAGGAGTTGATTAGAGGGACTAGTGGTTTATGACCAGTCTCCAGACTAAATTTCTCTAAACCCACTAGGTAACGCTGAAAGCGCTCACAGGCCCAAACTGCAGCCACTTTCTCAATTTGGGCGTATTTTGACTCAGCAGCCATCAGTGTGCGGGAACAGTAGGCGATAGGCTGTAGTTTGTTTTCATTCAGCTGCAGGAGGGTGGCCCCTAATCCATAACTGCTCACATCAGCACTAACCACAGTCTTTTTGGAAGGGTCGTAGAACCCCAACACTGGGGCTGACCCCAGCAGGGACTTGACCTGCATAAAAGAGTTTTCCTGTAAAGGTCCCCAGACCCAGGCAACATCTTTCTTTAGCAACTCTGTGATAGGGTGTAGTATTGTGGATAAATCTGGAAGGAACCTGCCCACATAATTTACAAGGCCCAATATTTGTCTCAGCTCATGTATATCAGAAGAACTTTTCATGTGTTCAATAGCACGAATTTTCTCGGGATCTGGCTTGATGCCATCCCCATTGATGATATGCCCAAAGTAACATAACTCAGCTTTCCTAAAATGGCATTTCTCTTTGTTTAGCTTCAGCCCAGACTCTCTGATAGTCTTCAGCACACAGCTCAATCGCTGATCATGTTCCTCCAATGTAGACCCATACACTAAGATGTCGTCCATGACAACTGCCGTGCCCACGTGGTCTCTTAGGAGAGAAATCATTTCTCTTTGGAAGATTTCAGGAGCAGAGGATATCCCGAAGGGGAGTCTGCAAAAGCAAAACCGACCTACTGGTGTAATGAAGGTAGTCAGTTTGCGGCACTTTGGATCTAGAGGTATCTGCCAGAAGCCACTAGAAGCATCCAATGTAGAGAAGAACTTCGCCAAAGCCAATTTCGGAGCTATGTCTTCAAGTGTCGGCAGCACATAGCTCTCTCTCTTCACCGCCTCATTCAACCTTTTCAAGTCTACGCATATGCGTACCTTCCCATTTTTCATCGCAACGGGCACAATGGGGGCACACCAGTCAGTTGCTTCAACAACCTCTTCAATAACCCCCATATTCTTCATAAGCAGAAGCTCCTTCTCCACTTTAGGCATGAGCGGGAACAGAATTCTACGGGGAGTGGTAATGCTGTATGGGACTGTGTCACCTTTAAGTGATATATGGACTGGGTTGCAATTCAGTAGGTCCAATTCACCAAACATATCTTCTGAGATCTCATTCTCTCTGGCTACTAGGCCCAAACCACAGGCTGCTTTTCTGCTCAATAAATTGTTGACACACTGACCTCTAATCACATGCACCCACATGGTGAATTTCCTTTGCTTGTACATGCAGCTGGCAAGAAATTTCCCCTAACAATCAATGCGGCCACCAGGATTATGGACTTTTGTTGTAACTTTCGCCAGCTGGGCCTGTCGAGGCAGTTTTATGAATGCTGCAAGAGACATTACAGTGATGTCTGCTCCTGTGTCAATCTTAAAGGCAACTTTGGCTCCCATTACAGTAAGAGTCACCCTCCAATCATCTTCTGAACCCGGCCGTTCAACAACAGACCCCACAAAGGACACTTCTTGACCCTCCTGGTCGCTATCCACCTGCATCTCCTTAATATATTCAGTCTTACACACCACTTCAAAATGGCCCATCCTGTTACATTTTCTACATCTTTTGTCTTTAGCAGGGCATATGACACTTTGATCATGGGCACGGTTGCCCCGTGTGCATCGGGCATGCTGCGCCCATCCACCTCTGGGCCTATTTGCTGCCCTTGGTCTACCGCTCACACTGTGCCTTTCACTAACAGCTCTCCTGAACTGCTGCACTTCATCCACAATACTCTCAGACCTCAGATCAGGACTTTGCTTTTTCACAAGTTTACTCTGGTGGGCCATCTTAATAGCCCCATCTAATGTTAAATCAGACTCTAACTGTAGCTTCAGTCAGACTTCAGCATCTGCAATTCCTATGACTATTCTGTCTCTGATTTGCTCTTCTTTAGCAACGTCAAACTCACAGAATTCAGCTAGTTCATACAGGCTGCGCACAAATGACTCCACAGATTCTCCCATACGCTGAGCACGTTTGTGAAAACAAGCTCTCTCATGAATCACATTTCTTTTCGGCACAAAGTGGGCACTGAGTTTATTCATAACTATTTCAAAGTCAAATGCTTTCCCTTCTTGGAAAGTAAAGGTATTGAACACTGGCTTCACATCTTTCCCCATAGAGTATAAAAGAGAATTAACTTGTACTTCACCACTCTCCTTGTCCAGCTTGGAAGCAATCCTGAAGCGCTGAAACCGCTGACGCCATGTGGGCCAAGCTGCAGGCTGAGAGAAATCAAAAGGTTCAGGTGGGGTAAACTTTGACATCGTCATCGATCAGGAAACAGAAGCGCAGGCAAGAACTTCTGACACCATGTCATGAGATGCAGGACACATGCAGGACACAGCAAAGATGGTAAGCTCTATTTTATTGTAGAGCATGGAAACACACATCTGGTAGCATTGATCTCACTAAGTAACTGCGACACAGACAACCGGACCTAAGCCCCGCCCCCAATCTGGTGACATCACTTCCCACTCTCATCACAAAACCCAAAATGTTTCATTCATCATTCAGATAGAGAATACAATTTTAAACAACTTTCCAATTTACTTCTGCTATCAAATTTTATGTCTGGAGAACTATATGGCAGCTGTTTAGCAAGAATGTTATCCATTTGCAAGAGCATTATATGGCAGCGTTATGTCCTGCCATGTAGTGCTTCAGACACCTACCTAGGTATTTCTTTAACAAATAATACAATGGGAACTGATAAAATTTGACAATAGAAGCAAATTGGAAACTTTTGTATGCTCTGTCTGAATCACAAAAACATAATTTATGTAAGAACTTACCTGATAAATTCATTTCTTTCATATTAGCAAGAGTCCATGAGCTAGTGACGTATGGGATATACATTCCTACCAGGAGGGGCAAAGTTTCCCAAACCTCAAAATGCCTATAAATACACCCCTCACCACACCCACAATTCAGTTTAACGAATAGCCAAGAAGTGGGGTGATAAAAAAGTGCGAAAGCATATAAAAATAAGGAATTGGAATAATTGTGCTTTATACAAAATCATAACCACCACAAAAAAAGGGCGGGCCTCATGGACTCTTGCTAATATGAAAGAAATGAATTTATCAGGTAAGTTCTTACATAAATTATGTTTTCTTTCATGTAATTAGCAAGAGTCCATGAGCTAGTGACGTATGGGATAATGATTACCCAAGATGTGGATCTTTCCACACAAGAGTCACTAGAGAGGGAGGGATAAAATAAAGACAGCCAATTCCTGCTGAAAATAATCCACACCCAAAATAAAGTTTAATGAAAAACATAAGCAGAAGATTCAAACTGAAACCGCTGCCTGAAGTACTTTTCTACCAAAAACTGCTTCAGAAGAAGAAAATACATCAAAATGGTAGAATTTAGTAAAAGTATGCAAAGAGGACCAAGTTGCTGCTTTGCAAATCTGATCAACCGAAGCTTCATTCCTAAACGCCCAGGAAGTAGAAACTGACCTAGTAGAATGAGCTGTAATCCTCTGAGGTGGAGTTTTACCCGACTCAACATAGGCAAGATGAATTAAAGATTTCAACCAAGATGCCAAAGAAATGGCAGAAGCTTTCTGGCCTTTTCTAGAACCGGAAAAGATAACAAATAGACTAGAAGTCTTTCGGAAAGACTTAGTAGCTTCAACATAATATTTCAAAGCTCTAACAACATCCAAAGAATGCAACGATTTCTCCTTAGAATTCTTAGGATTAGGACATAATGAAGGAACCACAATTTCTCTACTAATGTTGTTGGAATTCACAACTTTAGGTAAAAATTCAAAAGAAGTTCGCAACACCGCCTTATCCTGATGAAAAATCAGAAAAGGAGACTCACAAGAAAGAGCAGATAATTCAGAAACTCTTCTGGCAGAAGAGATTGCCAAAAGGAACAAAACTTTCCAAGAAAGTAATTTAATGTCCAATGAATGCATAGGTTCAAACGGAGGAGCTTGAAGAGCTCCCAGAACCAAATTCAAACTCCAAGGAGGAGAAATTGACTTAATGACAGGTTTTATACGAACCAAAGCTTGTACAAAACAATGAATATCAGGAAGAATAGCAATCTTTCTGTGAAAAAGAACAGAAAGAGCAGAGATTTGTCCTTTCAAGGAACTTGCAGACAAACCCTTATCTAAACCATCCTGAAGAAACTGTAAAATTCTCGGTATTCTAAAAGAATGCCAAGAAAAATGATGATAAAGACACCAAGAAATATAAGTCTTCCAGACTCTATAATATATCTCTCTAGATACAGATTTACGAGCCTGTAACATAGTATTAATCACAGAGTCAGAGAAACCTCTTTGACCAAGAATCAAGCGTTCAATCTCCATACCTTTAAATTTAAGGATTTTAGATCCTGATGGAAAAAAGGACCTTGCGACAGAAGGTCTGGTCTTAACGGAAGAGTCCACGGTTGGCAAGAGGCCATCCGGACAAGATCCGCATACCAAAACCTGTGAGGCCATGCCGGAGCTACCAGCAGAACAAACGAGCATTCCTTCAGAATCTTGGAGATTACTCTTGGAAGAAGAACTAGAGGCGGAAAGATATAGGCAGGATGATACTTCCAAGGAAGTGATAATGCATCCACTGCCTCCGCCTGAGGATCCCGGGATCTGGACAGATACCTGGGAAGTTTCTTGTTTAGATGAGACGCCATCAGATCTATTTCTGGAAGTTCCCACATTTGAACAATCTGAAGAAATACCTCTGGGTGAAGAGACCATTCGCCCGGATGCAACGTTTGGCGACTGAGATAATCCGCTTCCCAATTGTCTATACCTGGGATATGAACCGCAGAGATTAGACAGGAGCTGGATTCCGCCCAAACCAAAATTTGAGATACTTCTTTCATAGCCAGAGGACTGTGAGTCCCTCCTTGATGATTGATGTATGCCACAGTTGTGACATTGTCTGTCTGAAAGCAAATGAACGATTCTCTCTTCAGAAGAGGCCAAAACTGAAGAGCTCTGAAAATTGCACGGAGTTCCAAAATATTGATTGGCAATCTCACCTCCTGAGATTCCCAAACTCCTTGTGCCGTCAGAGATCCCCACACAGCTCCCCAACCTGTGAGACTTGCATCTGTTGAAATTACAGTCCAGGTCGGAAGCACCACCATGTTAGAGAGTGTTGAACAATCGGTTTTAAAGATATTAATTGAGATATCTTTGTGTAATCCTTGCACCATTGATTCAGCATACAAAGCTGAAGAGGTCGCATGTGAAAACGAGCAAAGGGGATCGCGTCCGATGCAGCAGTCATAAGACCTAGAATTTCCATGCATAAGGCTACCGAAGGGAATGATTGTGACTGAAGGTTTCGACAAGCTGAAATCAGTTTTAGACGTCTCTTGTCTGTTAAAGACAGAGTCATGGACACTGAATCTATCTGGAAACCCAGAAAGGTTACCCTTGTCTGAGGAATCAATGAACTTTTTGGTAAATTGATCCTCCAACCATGATCTTGAAGAAACAACACAAGTCGATTCGTATGAGATTCTGCTAAATGTAAAGATTGAGCAAGTACCAAGATATCGTCCAAATAAGGAAATACCACAATACCCTGTTCTCTGATTACAGACAGAAGGGCACCGAGAACCTTTGTAAAAATTCTTGGAGCTGTAGCTAGGCCAAACGGCAGAGCCACAAACTGGTAATGCTTGTCCAGAAAAGAGAATCTCAGGAACTGATAATGATCTGGATGAATCGGAATATGCAGATATGCATCCTGTAAATCTATTGTGGACATATAATTCCCTTGCTGAACAAAAGGCAAGATAGTCCTTACAGTTACCATCTTGAATGTTGGTATCCTTACATAACGATTCAATATTTTTAGATCCAGAACTGGTCTGAAGGAATTCTCCTTCTTTGGTACAATGAAGAGAACTGGAACTGGCATAATTACTCCAGCCAACTCTAGATCTGAAACACAATTCAGAAATGCTTGAGCTTTCACTGGATTTACTGGGACACGGGAAAGAAAAAATCTCTTTGCAGGAGGTCTCAACTTGAAACCAATTCTGTACCCTTCTGAAACAATGTTCTGAATCCAAAGATTGTGAACAGAATTGATCCAAATTTCTTTGAAAAAACGTAACCTGCCCCCTACCAGCTGAGCTGGAATGAGGGCCGCACCTTCATGTGGACTTAGAAGCAGGCTTTGACTTTCTAGCAGGCTTGGATTTATTCCAGACTGGAGATGGTTTCCAAACTGAAACTGCTCCTGAGGATGAAGGATTAGGCTTTTGTTCTTTGTTGAAACGAAAGGAACGAAAACGATTATTAGCCCTGTTTTTACCCTTAGATTTTTTATCCTGTGGTAAAAAAGTTCCTTTCCCACCAGTAACAGTTGAGATAATAGAATCCAACTGAGAACCAAATAATTTGTTACCCTGGAAAGAAATGGAAAGTAGAGTTGATTTAGAAGCCATATCAGCATTCCAAGTTTTAAGCCATAAAGCCCTTCTAGCTAAAATAGCTAGAGACATAAACCTGACATCAACCCTGATAATATCAAAAATGGCATCACAGATAAAATTATTAGCATGTTGAAGAAGAATAATAATATCATGAGAATCATGATCTGTTACTTGTTGCGCTAAAGTTTCCAACCAAAAAGTTGAAGCTGCAGCAACATCAGCCAATGATATAGCAGGTCTAAGAAGATTACCTGAACACAGATAAGCTTTTCTTAGAAAGGATTCAATTTTCCTATCTAAAGGATCCTTAAACGAAGTACCATCTGACGTAGGAATAGTAGTACGTTTAGCAAGGGTAGCAATAGCCCCATCAACTTTAGGGATCTTGTCCCAAAATTCTAATCGGTCAGACGGCACAGGATATAATTGCTTAAAACGTTTAGAAGGAGTAAAAGAATTACCCAATTTATCCCATTCTTTGGAAATTACTTCAGAAATAGCATTAGGAACAGGAAAAACTTCTGGAATAACCACAGGAGATTTAAATACCTTATCTAAACGTTTAGAATTAGTATCAAGAGGACCAGAATGCTCTATTTCTAAAGCAATTAGTACTTCTTTAAGTAAAGAACGAATAAATTCCATTTTAAATAAATATGAAGATTTATCAGCATCAATCTCTGAGACAGAATCCTCTGAACCAGAAGAGTCATCAGAATCAGAATGATGATGTACATTTAAAAATTCATCTGTAGGGAGAGAAGTTTTAAAAGATTTTTTACGTTTACTAGAAGGAGAAATAACAGACATAGCCTTCTTGATGGATTCAGAAACAAAATCTCTTATGTTATCAGGAACATTCTGCACCTTAGATGTTGAGGGAACTGCAACAGACAATGGTACTTTACTAAAGGAAATATTATCTGCATTAACAAGTTTGTCATGACAATTAATACAAACAACAACCGGAGGAATAGCTACCAAAAGTTTACAGCAGATACACTTAGCTTTGGTAGATCCAGCACTAGACAGCGATTTTCCTGTAGTATCTTCTGACTCAGATGCAACGTGAGACATCTTGCAATATGTAAGAGAAAAAACAACATATAAAGCAAAATTGATCAAATTCCTTAAATGACAGTTTCAGGAATGGGAAAAAATGCCAAAGAACAAGCTTCTAGCAACCAGAAGCAATGAAAAATGAGACTTAAATAATGTGGAGACAAAAGTGACGCCCATATTTTTTGGTGCCAAATAAGACGCCCACATTATTTGGCGCCTAAATGCTTTTGGCGCCAAAAATGACACCACATCCGGAACGCCGACATCTTTGGCGCAAAATAACGTCAAAAAATGACGCAACTTCCGGCGACACTATGACGCCGGAAACGGAAAAGATTTTTTGCGCCAAAAAAGTCTGCGCCAAGAATGACGCAATAAAATGAAGCATTTTCAGCCCCCGCGAGCCTAACAGCCCACAGGGAAAAAGAGTCAAATTGAAGGTAAGAAAAAATGATTAATTCAAATGCATTATCCCAAATATGAAACTGACTGTCTGAAAAATAAGGAATGTTGAACATTCTGAGTCAAGGCAAATAAATGTTTAAATACATATATTTAGAACTTTATAAACAAAGTGCCCAACCATAGCTTAGAGTGTCACAGAAAATAAGATTTACTTACCCCAGGACACTCATCTACATGTTTGTAGAAAGCCAAACCAGTACTGAAACGAGAATCAGCAGAGGTAATGGTATATAAATAAGAGTATATCGTCGATCTGAAAAGGGAGATAAGAGATGAATCTCTACGACCGATAACAGAGAACCTATGAAATAGACCCCGTAGAAGGAGATCACTGCATTCAAATAGGCAATACTCTCCTCACATCCCTCTGACATTCACTGCACGCTGAGAGGAAAACCGGGCTCCAACTTGCTGCGGAGCGCATATCAACGTAGAATCTAGCACAAACTTACTTCACCACCTCCATAGGAGGCAAAGTTTGTAAAACTGAATTGTGGGTGTGGTGAGGGGTGTATTTATAGGCATTTTGAGGTTTGGGAAACTTTGCCCCTCCTGGTAGGAATGTATATCCCATACGTCACTAGCTCATGGACTCTTGCTAATTACATGAAAGAAATACATTTTTTTTTATATTCCTTTAAATTGTACTTAACTTTTAGCCTGGTAAGTAAAATCAGCTAGGTGGTGTTCCCAGTAAATAGGTCCTGGAGACTACACTGATTATATATATAATGTGACTGTGTTTAGACTTAGTGACCGTGTTTGGACTTAGTGTGCATGAAAGCATATCCCCTATAAAAACCCAGTCACAAAGGTGTCATCTTGTTTGAATGTGCTCTATACAGACAATGTTGCAATGGAGCGGTTTCACTCTTTTCAGTTTAAGTACTGTTAAAATCCAGTACAAGAATATATTCTAAGCCCTTTCAATAAAAACCCCTAGTCACCACCTGTAATGCGCTATGTTAATATACCGTAACATGAAACAAATTTACTGTATAGAGTTAAAACACTGATTATGTTCATGTGTGTATGTTTTTAATTGATATGACTATAAAAGACTTGTATGTTAGACACTAAGATAGGTCTATGAGTACGGCTGTAAAGGCTGTAAAAAAAGGCAAGAGGCATATAGGAATTGGGGTTTAAATAATTAAAATATTTGGTGCCAAGTATGACGCACAACGCAAAATGAAATTTTGTGGCGCTAACAACATCCGGAAATGATGCAACTCGCGTCATGGCAGACGCAACCTTGTGCAAGGAAACCTGGCGTCAACTAAGATGCCGGAAATGCCGAATTTGCGTCACCGAATGTACCTTCGCGCCAAAAAAATTCTCGCGCCAAGAATGATGCAATATAAATATCAGCATTTTGCGACCTCGCAAGCCTAATTTTGCCCGCAAAAATTAATGAAAAAGTAGTCAATTTGAAGAAAAGACTATACCCCAGGTAAAAAAAAATAACTTCCTAAATATGTTTCCCAATTTGAAACTGATAGTCTGCAAAAGGAAATACACATAAACCTGACTCATGGGAAATATAAGTAAAATACATATATTTAAAACTTTATAAAAGTGCCAACCCATAGCTGAGAGTGTCTTAAGTAATGAAAACATACTTACCGAAAGACCCATCCACATATAGCAGATAGCCAAACCAATACTGAAACAGTATCAGTAGAGGTAATGGAATATGAGAGTATATCGTCAATCTGAAAAGGGAAGTAGGAGATGAATCTCTACGACCGATAACAGAGAACCTTTGAAAAGATTTCCTGTGGGGAAAACCATAGAATCAATAGGTGATACTCTCTTCACATCACTCTGACAAACACTGTACTCTGAGAGGAATCAGGCTTCAAAATGCTGAGAAGCGTATATCACAGAAGAAAAACAAGCACAAACTTACTTCACCACCTCCATAGGGAGGCAAAGTTTGTAAAACTGAATTGTGGGTGTGGTGAGGGATGTATTTATAGGCATTTTGAGGTTTGGGAAACTTTGCTCATCCTGGTAAAATTGTACATCCCATACGTCACTAGCTCATGGACTCTTGCCAATTACATGAAAGAAATATACCTTTAAGGGTTAAATTAAGAGTTATATCAAGTATATTGTTTGAAATAATTTATAAGTAAAGGTAATGTATTACTTCTAACTGTTTTTTTCACATATACTAACGTTATGTAGGTTTAGATAAATTTATTTTTGGTAATAAATAATACGCGACGATGGTATAACATTGAAAGTGGAGGTACTATTTTCACATGCAAGTAATGGTATATTAGGCAAATGAAAAGCATAGTGATCTAAGTTTATGGAATCAGAGAAATTAAATATATACGCAATGAATTCATATTGCTCTGCTGAATATTACCATTAAAGGTTTAACTCTGATTTAAACTTATTTGGAATTACCCATGAGAAAAAATAAAAAATAACACAATGAGAATTGTTTCATAATGGCAATTGATCTTACATATTTATTTATCTCCATTGATAATTGATCAGCAGCTTTGAGTCTGTAATGCGCTATTTAAATATTGGTATATACCGTAACATGAAACAAATTTACCGTATAGAGTTAAAACACTGATTATGTTCATGTGTGTATGTTTTTAATTGATACTATAAAAGACTTGTATGTTAGACACTAACGGCTAGATTACGAGTTGTGCGTTAGGGTAAAAAAGCAGCGTTAAGAGGTCCTAACGCTGCTTTTTTACGCCCGCTGGTATTACGAGTCTTGAAGGTTTAGGGTCACCACACCCTTACCGCAAAATGACTTACGTAAACTTTGTAAAGTCTTTTTTCTATGGGACTTCCATAGCGCTGATATTACAAGTCTGTCCTGGGAGGCCAAAAAGTGAGCGGTACACCCTACCCTGTCAATAGTCCTAACGCATTTAAAAGTAAGTAGTTAAGAGTTTTATAGTACAACGCCGTAGCATAAAACTCATAACTAAAGTGCTTAAAAGTACACTAACACCCATAAACTACCTATTAACCCCTAAACCGAGGCCCTCTCGCATCGCAAATACTAAAAAAAAAAAAATTAACCCATAAACTGCTGCTCCGGACACCGCCGCCACCTACATTATATGTTTTAACCCCTAATCTGCTGCACCCAACATCGCCGACACCTACATTATATTTATTAACCCCTAATCTGCCGCAGCCACCTACCTACACTTATTAACCCCTTATCTGCCGCCCCAACAATAAACATATTAACCCCTAAACCGCCGCACTCCCGCCTCGCAAACATTAGTTAAATAGTATTAACCCCTAATCTGTCGTCCCTAACATCGCCGCCTCCTACCTACATTTATTAACCCCTAATCTGCCGCCCCAACGTCACCGCCACTATATTAAAGTTATTAACCCCTAAACCTAAGTCTAACCCTAAACCTAACACCCCCTAACTTAAATATAATTTAAATAAATCTAAATAAATATTCCTATCATTAACTAAATAATTCCTATTTAAAACTAAATACTTACCTGTAAAATAAATCCTAAGATAGCTACAATATAACTAATAGTTACACTGTAGCTAGCTAAGGATTTATTTTTATTTTACAGGCAAGTTTGTATTTATTTTAACTAGGTAGAATAGTTATTAAATAGTTATTAACTATTTAATAACTACCTAGCTAAAATAAATACAAATTTACCTGTAAAATAAAACCTAACCTAAGTTACACTAACACCTAACACTACATTATAATTAAATAAATTAACTAAATTAAAATCAAACAAACACTAAATTACAGAAAATAATAAACAAATTACAGAAATTTAAACTAATTACACCTAATCTAATAGCCCTATTAAAATAAAAAAGCCCCCCCAAAATAAAAAAAAACCCTAGCCTAAACTAAACTACCAATAGCCCTTAAAAAGGCCTTTTGCGGGGCATTGCCCCAAACTAATCAGCTCTTTTACCTGTAAAAAAAAATACAAACAACCCCCCCAACAGTAAAACGCACCACCCACACAACCAACCCCCCAAATAAAATACTAGCTAAATAAACCTAAGCTCCCTATTCCCCTGAAAAGGGCATTTGGATGGGCATTGCCTTTAAAAGGGCAGTTAGCTCTTTTGCCGCCCAAACCCTAATCTAAAAAATAAAACCCACCCAATACACCCTTAAAAAAACCTAACACTAACCCCCTGAAGATCGACTTACTGGGAGATGTCTTCATCCAAGCCGGGCGAAGTGGTCCTCCAGACGGGCAGAAGTCTTCATCCAAGCCGGGCAGAAGTGGTCTTCCAGACGGGCAGAAGTCTTCATCCTGACGGCATCTTCTATCTTCATCCTTCCGACGCGAAGCGGGTCTCTGAAAACTCGTAATACCAGCGCTGCAGGTAAGTGAGCGGTGAGGGAAAACTGCTTGTTAGCACCGCACAGCCTCTAACGCAAAACTCGTAATCTAGGTGTATAATAGGTCTATGAGTACAGTTGTAAAGGTTGAAACACGTTAGATGTTGTCTGAACATACTCATCTGTTGTTTTACTGAGCTTGTTGATTTTAACGCTGTCCACAATAAAGCATTGAACATTTTTAAAGCTATTTCGTCTGGGGATCTCTTTCCTGTTTTCCTCATTTTATCAGCTGGCTAAGTATCATGGGAAATGTAGGGCCAAGTTGGAGGATGTCTGTTTTACAGGAATCAATCCAAATATGAAAATATCCGAATGGAATGAGCAGCTGCTTACTTTCGCAGCAAAATGCACATACCTAGTAGCCACATCCCATTGTAAAGGGAGTTTCAGCAGCCAATCAGGATGCATCTGGTATGTGCAGACACTGTCATGTTATTTACCTATTCAGTTTAAGAAAGTTTACTATGAAATCTCACAAGATTTCAGTAAAATATAATGATATCACGGTAAAGCAAAGCATAACCTCAGCACTGCTGATGCTGATTGGCTATTGTTTTTTCCCCCACAACTTGCAGCTGGAGCTGAAGCATAACTGTTCACTGAGCACTTACTATTGTGAGATTAAAATTTTTTTAAGTAAAATATACAGGTGATATTTTCTTGTTAGCTTTTTGCAGTTATACTGAATCACTTTCAAGTGATTTAGCATATAAGTATTATGCCCCTTTTAATGAACATTAAAGAAACACACATGTTCATCATTTATATGTTTAATGTAAATAAATAAACATGTAAATGTCTCATGACTTTTATTCAAACACTGCACATTGTAAAAGACCATATATGGATATCACTTAAATTGCATCATTTCTGGCACAGGTTTGAATACAGATGCACAAGGCATATTTGCATATTCTCTGTGCACAGTAAACACTATACAACCACTATAACCTTTACTGGAATCATTTTTATAATGCAGTCTTCTTATTGTTCAAAGGAAGTGCATTTTAAAGCTATTATATTGTCAGTCAGTAATGAGTGTTTTCCACTGCTGGATGGGATCATCTAAAAATAATAAAAAAAAGTATACAAAGGACTATATGATGATGCAACAGAGTTTAAAAGAATGGGGCTCTACATAGCTCTAGGATTTCTGAACAATTTGCATGACTAACTTACTAACTTGACAGGACTTGCTTAAGAATGTGTTTCCATAGGCAGATCATAACAAATACACAGAGGAGTAATAGTAGCAACAGTCAGTATTAAGGATGTGCATTGGAACTTCACATTTACTAAATGTAAAATAAAGCTCAAATTAAACAACTTTCCACTTTACTTCTCTTAGCTAATTTATTTCATTCTCATGTTGTCCTTTGTTGAAAAGCAAACTCAGGTAGGCTTGGGAGCAGCCATGCACTACTGGAAACTAGCTGCTGTGTCCGTCGCCAATTGCGAGCGCTGCCAAAAGAATGTCAGCTACGCACACAGTCAAACTAATCCTCTATAACAATAGACTGCCCTCCCGGCAGGCTTGCCGCCTAGTAGTAAATAATGATGATCTGGAATATAACACTTCAGACAGCTAGATAGATAGATAGCTTAGATAGACAGATAGATATACAGATAGAGAGATGGATAAATAAATACACAGATAGATAGATCTGGCCACCCCCATCTCCTATTACCACTCAAGATTTTGTCAGCCACTTCAACAACAAAATAGATTCCATCAGAAACAAAATAATCTTTTAACATACTACCAGTCTCAAACCCTCTCAATCATTTGCAAACGTCCAAAACCCACAAAAGTCACAAATTCAGCTCTTTGCCCCTGTTACTAAGGAAGAAGTTTCTGCCCTTTTATCTTCCTCTCTACCTCACAACTACTGCCCTTTCTCAGTTCTATTATTATTCCAATCCTCACATATATTTTTAAGCTCTCCTTCAGCACTGGTATATTTTCCTCATAATTTAAACATACATTACACCTATCCTCAAAAAACCTTATCTCGATCCAACATTCCAATCCAACTACTGACCTATTTCCCTAGTCCCCCTTACTTAGCTAACCCCTATATATCAGAACTCATCACCAGATACTCTCCCTCCCATCCCCTTTGCTCTGCTCATGACCTCCTTCGCTCCTCTATTCCTGTCTACAGGACATCTCCAAATTGGCCCCTATCTTGTGGAACTCTCTGCCTAACTCCACAAGACTCTCCCCTAGTTTTCATAGATTCAAGCTCTCCTTAAAGGGGTAGATTTATCATGGTGCGAGCGGACATGATACAATGTAGCGTATCATGTCCGCTGCCCATCGATAAATACCGATAGCATACGCTGTCGGCATTTATTATTGCACCAGCAGTTCTTGTGAACTTCTGGTGCAATGCCGCCTCCTGCAGATTCACAGCCAATCGCCCGCTAACAGGGGGTGTCAATAAACCCGCTCGGGTTGATTTCTGTCCGCGGCCTCAGAGCAGGCAGACAAGTTATGGAGCAGCGGTCTTTAGACCGCTGCTTCATAACTTCTGTTTCCGACAAGCCTGAAGGCTCGCGCGGAAACAGAGGCATCAAGCTCCATACGGAGCTTAATAAATCGGCTCCAAAGACTCTACTGTTCAGCAATGCATACAATGTACACTAACATTTTCTTGCTTTAGTTCCTCTCCTTTTTTTATCCTTGGAATGCCCTTAGCATGTAAACCTACAAGCCCAGCAGTTTTGTAGATCCCATTCATGAGAGCTGATTTACAACAGAGCAACTCTTGGCAGGGCCCTTTACCCATTTGTCTCCCATTAATGCTACCTTGCATATTAGACCTTATTTATAGCACTGTGGAAACTGTTGATTCTCTACGAATAACTGATAATAATAATAATAGAGTTAAAGACATTTTTATTATGCATTTGTTGATTATGCAATTCTACTGTATTTAATGATCCTTTAAAGGGACATGAAATTAAAAAAAATTCTTTTGTGATTTAGAAAGAGTATGCCATTTTAAACAACTTTCTAATTTACTTCTATTATCTCATTTGCTTAATTCTCTTGACATACTTTGCTGAAAACCATATCTAGATAGGCTAAGTAGCTGCTGATTGGTTGCTGCACATAGATGCCTTGTGTGATTGGCTCCCCCATGTGCATTGCTATTTCTTCAATAAAGGATATCTAAAGAATGAAGCAAATTAGATAATAGAAGTAAATTGGAATGTTGTTTAAAATTGTATTCTCTACTTGAATCATGAAATAAAATATTTGGGTTTAGTGTCTCCCCTTTTAGGTCTTAGCAGCCGGTAAATGCTCAGTTTAACCTTTTACTGCAATACAAAATAGTAAGCTCTAATAAGGTTGGAAGGAAGCCACAAAGTATATGAATCAAAAGCTGAATCCCACAATGAATAAGTACATGATTGTTCGGAGCATGATTTTATAAATACTTCATGTTTATACACAGCGCCTAATCAATATATAGGTTTAGGACTTCAAATATGGAATAAGATTGCGGTAAAAAAGGCAAGTGTGTGCAATTCTTTATCATTGTACATAAATTGTGCTGTACGAATAATACATTTACAAAGACAATTTATTTATTTTTTAAATACAATTTAGTTTTTTGGACACTCCTTGCTGGTATTGTCTGACTGAGTGTGCCTGGCAGGGTAGACACATACATACACATGCAAACATACACACTCATACATATACACACACACACACTGTCAGAAACACACACACTCTTACAAACACATACAAACCTACACACACATAAACACATACATACACATACAAACCTACACACACATAAACACATACAAACATACACAAACACACTATAATAAACACACTCTAACATACACACACACATAAACACATACATACACATACAAACCTACACACACATAAACACATACATACAAACATACACACACACACTATCATAAACACACACTCTTACATACACAAACACACATACAAAAATACACATACATATACACACACGCTGTCATAAACACACACACAAACACATACAAACATACACACACATACATATAAACACACACTATCATAAACACACACACTTACATACACACATAAATACATACATACACATACAAACACATACACTTACATACACACACATGAATACATACATACACATATAAACAAACACACTTACATACACACACTTAAATACATACATACACATACAAACATACACACACATACATATAAACACACTGTCATAAACACACACAAAACACATACATACACATAAAAACATACACACTCATACACATACACATACATACAAACATACAAACACATACATAAAAACATAGAGATACACACTCATACATATACACACACACAAACATACATGCTTCTATTATATTGCCAGGGCAACAATGGAATCATGATAGAATGATTAAGATTTAGATGAGACTAACAATTTATAATGGAAATAAAAACAGATTGTGAAATTACAATATACTATTATTTTTTTTTTTTAAAGAGCCTAAAATAAGGCATAAATCTAAAACTTTTCCCTTTCTATTTAACGCTGTAGAGATTATGGGTAATAGCTATATGATCTGATACTAGTTGCTATACATGAGTTATTCTCAAACAATCAGTGACCATAGATAGTGTAGGATTAGCAGAAATCTGTTCATTCCCAGCAAATACCACAGTGCTAAAGGGGATTTACAAAATAGGACTGAGAGGAGACAATGGGGTCTATTTATCAAGCTCCGAACGGAGCTTGATGCCCCGTGTTTCTGACACAAGTCTAAAGACCGCTGCTCAATAACCTGTCCGCCTGCTCTGAGGCGGCGGACAGACATTGCCGAAAACCGGGTTGATTGACACCCCCTGCTGGCGGCCAATTGGTCGCGAATCTGCAGGGGGTGGCGTTGCACCAGCAGTTCACAAGAACTGCTTGTGCAATGATAAATGCCGACAGCGTATGCTGTCTGCATTTATCGATGTGCGGCGGACATGGTTGGCTAAAGCGGATTATGTCCGTCCACACAATGATAAATGGACCCCATTGAGTTAACCTTCAGGAATGGAAATTACAGTGTCCAGATCAAGTGATTTCCAAACAAGAAATGAAAGAAGAAAGAATTGTGTGCTTCTGTTTGGGGTTATTAAAGGAACATGAAACCCAACATTTTTCTTTCATGATTCAGATAGAGAATACAATTTTAAACAACATCCCAATTTACTTCTGTTATCTAATTTACTTCATTCTTTAAAAATCCTTTTTTGTTGTTGAAGAAATAGAAATGCATATGTGTGAGCCAATCACACAAAGCATCTATGTGTAGTCACGAATCAGCAGCTACTGAGCTCATTATATATATATATATATATATATATATATATATATATATATATACTTTTCAACAAAGGATATCAAGAGAATGAAGTAAATTAGATAACATAAGTACGTTGAAAAGTTGTTTAAAATAGCATGCTCTTTCTAAATCATGAAAGAAAAATTTTGGATTTTATGTACCTTTAATTTAGGCTACTTGTTTAAAGGGACAGAAGCCACTGGGTGCCGCACGTCTCTGACCCAATCCAGTATCCTCCATCCAGGCTCAGCTCTGGTCTTTCCTGTAATGGCAGCACTGGACACTGAAGCAAAATAAAGAAGGAGGGAGAAGAGATTTATGTCACACTGCACTATGGGTCAGTGTGCCATACATACAATAGGTTGAGCGATGATGAGCTAAGGACCAATGGGAGGCGGCATATTAAGCAGCTAGGCAGTTATTGTTATTAGAATAACAAGCAGAAAGAAAAATAATAACACAAGTTTATTGCTTACAGGAGGTGTCAGTGCGGCAATTACACACCGCAATGATCTGGAAGCAAAAAACACACGTAGGGCTACAATGAGCATAGAGAGGAGGGAGGAGGAGTCTGGGACATGGGTAGTTAAATTCTGGGATACGATACATACCACTTAATTCCAGGGCTGCCCCGGTCATACCAAGACGGGTGGCAACTAGGGTTGCCATCTCAGCCATGTTTTCCTGGACACTTATGAGTTACACATGCTGCAGGGTATACAGGGAGGAACATAAATAGTGCTGTCCCAGATCACTAATTATGAACGGTCTAGGTGCGCAAATCATGTTCCCTTCTGCATACCCTGCAGCATGTGTAACTCATAAGTGTCCGGGAAAACATGGATGAGGTGTAGGGTGACCATTTTGCCGCTCGAAAAATACATATGTCAGGGCTGTTTAAAGAAATGTTTTGTATAAGAACCCTGACATATATATTTTTCATATGTGTCCCTTAGCAAATATCAGGGACAGAGATATAGGGACAGAGGGAGAGGTATAGGGACAGAGGGATAGGGACAGGACGATAGAGACAGATATATAGGGATAGGGACAGAGGGAGAGGTATAGGGACAGAGGGATAGGGACAGAGGGACAGGATAGTAGAGGGATACGGACAGAAAGATAGGAACAGAGGGACAGGGATAGAGACAGAGGAATAGGGACATAGGGATATTGACAGAAGGAAAGGGACAGGGATAGAGGGATAGGGATAGAGGGACAGGGACAGAGGAATAGAGGGTAGGGATAGAGGGATAGGGATAGAGGGATAGGGACAGAGGGGTAGGGACAAAGGGACAGTGGGACAGGGACAGAGGGATAGGGACAGAGGGATAGGGACAGAGATATAGGGATAGGGACAGAGGGAGAGGTATAGGGATTGGGATTGAGGGACAGAGGGATTGAGGGACAGGGACAAAGAGATTGAGGGACAAAGGGATAGAGGGACAGAGGAATAGGGACAGGGATAGAGGGATATGGACAGAGGTATAGGACAGGGATAGAGGGATAGGGATAGATGGACCTCACTTTAAAAAAAATAGACAGCCCTCTGGGCAGGCTTATCACCTGGTAAGTCATATAAAATATATCTTGGAAAATATATATGTATAATAATAATGAGAAATGATGATTATGTAAAGTCCCAAAGTCTATATGTCAAGTCTCACAAATTATATGGACGACTAAAATTGAGCTGCTCGCTAGAAGGCTGCTCCACTTAATACCACAGATGCAAAAGTACTGTCTGTATGGAAAACAAAAGGAGAGAAGGGACGCCACATAGTGTAGCTGTCAGTCGTATAGAGTCAGTCCAGGATTAGGCTCTGAGTGATAATTGAAACACACGCTAGCACACTGAGAGAAAACCAGGAAGTGACCCACTCAGGAAAGAAAAGTTAGTATGCAGGAAAAGAAAACTGTGTACTTACAGATGATGCAGGGTCACGGAACAGGTTCTTGATGAGGAGTACAATGTACAGAAACGTAAAAGCAGGCTGAGGATGATCCGTTAGAGTTGTCAGGCAAAGCAGAGGTCAGTATCACTTTAAAGCAGGCAGAGGATGATCTGCTAGAGTGGTCAGGCGAAGCAGAGGTCAGTATCACTTTAAAGCAGGCAGAGGATGATCTGTTAGAGTGGTCAGGCAAGGCAGAGGTCAGTATCACTTTAAACCATGCAGAGGATGATCCGTTAGAGTGGTCAGGCAAAGCAATGATCAATGTCCCTTTAAGCAGGTTTAAGGATTCAGCAATAGAGTGGTCAGGCAAAGCAATGGTCAATGTCCCTTTAAGCAGGTTTAAAGATTTGGCAATAGAGTGGTCAGGCAAAGCAATAGTCAATGTCCCTTTAAGCAGGTTTTAGGATTTGGCAATGTAGTGGTCAGGCAAAGCAATGGTCAATGTCCCTTTAAGCAGGTTTAAGGATTCAGCAATAGAGTGGTCAGGCAAAGCAATGGTCAATGTCCCTTTAAGCAGGTTTAAGGATTTGGCAATGGAGTGGTCAGGCAAAGCAATGGTCAATGTCCCTTTAAGCAGGTTTAAGGATTTGGCAAGAGTGGTCAGGCAGGCAATGGTTAAAAGTTCCTTTAAGCAGGTTTAAGGTTAAGGCACTAACAGTCAGTATAGGAGCCAGGAAGTGAAATGCGACAAACGGGCAACAGAGAGAAGTCCTGTCGGAGATTTAAAGGGCTGTGACATGTAGGGGGCGTGACACAGGAAGGCCGCGTCACGTTACTAGGCAACGCGACGCAGCGAAGACAGAGGGAGAGATATTTAGTTATGATTACTATTTGCATCCATTACAGTTAGTGGCAATTTTGTAACAGTCTAGTAAATATTGTATTGGTTTCAGAATGAAGGATCAGATAAAGAAGTTCCTTTAATAAAAAGAGAGAAGCACTCAACCCGGGAACGAACAATAGCATAATAGCTTGTTCTATGGCTAGTTACCACCCAAGAAGCAGCCTCTTTTTGCTCAACATGTGCCTTTCACAGAGAAGAACTTTCCTGAAGCATATCAGTCTGATCCTGACTTCACAGTACAGTCCAGCCCCGAAATACCAGGCAATCCCTCTCTGAACGAGAGAAACAGCAAAACCCCAGACATACGTTTCGGCCTATTGTGGGCCTCGTCAGTGAGGTGCAGCCATATCCCTCTACAGGGAGTGCAGAATTATTAGGCAAGTTGTATTTTTGAGGATTAATTTTATTATTGAACAACAACCATGTTCTCAATGAACCCAAAAAACTCATTAATATCAAAGCTGAATATTTTTGGAAGTAGGTTTTAGTTTGTTTTTAGTTTTAGCTATTTTAGGGGGATATCTGTGTGTGCAGGTGACTATTACTGTGCATAATTATTAGGCAACTTAACAAAAAACAAATATATACCCATTTCAATTATTTATTTTTACCAGTGAAACCAATATAACATCTCAACATTCACAAATATACATTTCTGACATTCAAAAACAAAACAAAAACAAATCAGTGACCAATATAGCCACCTTTCTTTGCAAGGACACTCAAAAGCCTGCCATCCATGGATTCTGTCAGTGTTTTGATCTGTTCACCATCAACATTGCGTGCAGCAGCAACCACAGCCTCCCAGACACTGTTCAGAGAGGTGTACTGTTTTCCCTCCTTGTAAATCTCACATTTGATGATGAACCACAGGTTCTCAATGGGGTTCAGATCAGGTGAACAAGGAGGCCATGTCAATAGATTTTCTTCTTTTATACCCTTTCTTGCCAGCCACGCTGTGGAGTACTTGGACGCGTGTGATGGAGCATTGTCCTGCATGAAAATCATGTTTTTCTTGAAGGATGCAGACTTCTTCCTGTACCACTGCTTGAAGAAGGTGTCTTCCAGAAACTGGCAGTAGGACTGGGAGTTGAGCTTGACTCAATCCTCAACCCGAAAAGGCCCCACAAGCTCATCTTTGATGATACCAGCCCAAACCAGTACTCCACCTCCACCTTGCTGGCATCTGAGTCGGACTGGAGCTCTCTGCCCTTTACCAATCCAGCCACGGGCCCATCCATCTGGCCCATCAAGACTTACTCTCATTTCATCAGTCCATAAAACCTTAGAAAAATCAGTCTTGAGATATTTCTTGGCCCAGTCTTGACGTTTCAGCTTGTGTGTCTTGTTCAGTGGTGGTCGTCTTTCAGCCTTTCTTACCTTGGCCATGTCTCTGAGTATTGCACACCTCGTGCTTTTGGGCACTCCAGTGATGTTGCAGCTCTGAAATTTGGCCAAACTGGTGGCAAGTGGCATCTTGGCAGCTGCACGCTTGACTTTTCTCAGTTCATGGGCAGTTATTTTGCGCCTTGGTTTTTCCACACGCTTCTTGCGACCCTGTTGACTATTTTGAATGAAACGCTTGATTGTTCGATGATCACGCTTCAGAAGCTTTGCAATTTTAAGAGTGCTGCATCCCTCTGCAAGATATCTCACTATTTTTGACTTTTCTGAGCCTGTCAAGTCCTTCTTTTGACCCATTTTGCCAAAGGAAAGGAAGTTGCCTAATAATTATGCACACCTGATATAGGGTGTTGATGTCATTAAACCACACCCCTTCTCATTACAGAGATGCACATCACCTTCTACCACAACAAGACACAGTGTGGAGGACGCCAGCATGGTGGATATGCTGTGAATCTGACGATATCAAGTGAACACAACCAAGCAAGTGAAGAGCTGCATAGGCGGAATACATCGCTGTAAGCCACACCACGGATGAGATCCTGTCAGGTAATACCGTAGAGTGTGTGAAGATAGCGGAGGTAAGCCATGCAGTAATAAGTCTTGCACACTGAAAGTTTAAAGTTGGAGTTGTCATTAGCACATGGGATCAAGTTTGCAATAGTACTAGTACCATCCTTTGGACTCTCACATTACATCTTTAATCCGGTACCGGAACGTATACACATAATGAGATATCAAGGATGGTAACTTGTCTAAATCTTTAAACCGGAGCGTGTTTTTAACACTTAAGTGCCCGGCATCAAGGACGGACTTTCTCATGAGTTAACAATTACTTTGCAAATGCTAGCTCACAGTTGACAGTAGTGCACTACGCTTGGTATATGTTTGTGTGCTGTAATCTTGTTGTTGCCATTATTCTCAGCATGTATCTTTTTTGGCTTTGTTTTTATTAAAAGCATATGTTCAGCAGACCTGTTTAGGATGTCATTCCTTAGTATACTGTAGGGGTGTGTTGGTGCGGCCAGGTATCCGCTTTAGCTCTTTTGACATATTAGAGCTCTTTTCTAATTAATTTGTTTTTATATATATATATATATATATATATATATATATATATATATATATATATATATATATATATATATATATGCGCTAAAATATCTTTGGTTGATTTTCTATTAGCAATTTTTCTTTGTATTTTTGGTTGAAAAGCATGAACATAAACTCAGGAGTCTGCCCATTTCTGGAATACTATATGTACTATCGACCCTCTTTTTGTACAGTGTGAAAGATAATAATAATAGGTTTGGGGAGGTTGCGCTTTGGGTTTTAGGGTATCAATTTTATTATTGGGAGGTATGTGATGCGTTTGCATGTGTTACATAGCTTAACATTTAAGATGATAACAAACAGTGTAATAAACAAACTGGTCAAACAATCAAATCAATAGAATATGAACGTGTTGTCTAAACGTGAGTCTCTCCAGGGCGCTCCATCTGAAAGGAAAGGTATGAAAGATAGACAATACAAGCTTAACTTAACAGTAACTATGACACCTGTAACTCAAACTGAATATAAACAGAATCAGGTAGAATAGTACTTTATGTAACTCACATGAGGTAAATAAGTGAGATGTGTTCAGGAATTCATATCACCATACTGGCATGCATAAAATCTATCCAATTGGGCAATTTAAAGGATTGATTTATCTGGTTATATGAGGGGAAAGCCCCCTCTATCCTAACTAAGTACTATAATAGAGGGTGTTAGTAAAGTTTAGAAGTAATAACTATGGTGTACTAGGTGGGGCTCACCATGTCTTCATGCCATAAGTATGCTGTTAGAGGGAGAAGTGGTATTTTGTTAGGTGATAATCTAGTCTATGAAAGGTATATGTTAGTGTGGTCAGATTTATGTGTGCGCGTGTCCCTAGACCAGAGATGTGGGGTTATGTGCAAGAGACAGAAACAATAACAGTCAAATACATTTCTGTCCAGAGACACAATCAATAGAGGAAAGTTCTGGGTATGCACCCCAGTTGTGATCATTGTACAACAGCAAAAGGATACGTATGGGCTATTGAGCAATCAGAGGGTAAGGTAAGTACCCGTACGTAGGCTCCTAAAGGGCCCAAAGATACAGTAAGGATCTTATGGAGACATGAGCCCTTACGGAATTTAAGGTAAGTATCTTAAGTGAGGTAGAGCCAGTTTCTTGACTTGCTGGATCAAAAGGATACTTAAGAGTTGTTAGATAACTAGAGAGGGTAAGATATGTACCCGTACGTGAACTCCTATAGGGCCTAAGTGTGGCTTGTTGTGTCAGCCTCTTAGGGAGTGGATGCCATTCTGGCGCGCCAGAGTCAAGAGCTGTGGTATTCTCAGGAGAGTTTGAGCTGGGATCTGAAGAATGAGAGATATCCAGCGACTGTAGAAGTTTCATCCCTTGTTTTGGGGAAGAGATCATCTAGGAGCGTTCTCCAAACTGAAAAAAAGATCTTGACTGGGAATCCCCACCTATATTTCACATTATGATGCCGGAGAGCCTGGGTGAACTGCTGGAATGTTCTCCTCTTGGCCAGTGTATGTGAAGAAAGATCTGGGTAAATATGAACAGTATTGTAGGGTTCTTTCAGTGACTTGTTGGAGAAAGATGCTCTAAGGATTTTCTCTTTAATGGTGTAATAGTGTAATCTGATAATGACATCTCTAGGAGTATCTGATGCCATGTTGCAGGGTCGGGGAGCTCTATGTGCTCTGTTAATTAAAAGGTCTTGCTCTGGGAAAGCCCTAATTAACTCCTTAAACAGACCTGTAAGGTATTTAGGTAGGTCCGTCGAAGCAACTTCCTCAAGTATACTTCGAATTCTGAGAATATTACGGCATGACTGGTCTTTTAGGTCAGCGAGTTTGGTTTCAAGGTCTGCTATTTGTTCAGCTAGGTTCTGTGAGTATGCCAGAAGGTTAGTGTGATCTATATTAAGGTCTTCATGCTTCCTCTCAAGTGTCCCTGTACGCTCTCCCAGGGAAGCGATATCTCTCTTGAGTTCGCTAACCGATTGTTTGAGATCCTGTTTAAAGGACCAGTAAACACAGTAGATTTGCATAATCAACAAATGCAAGATAACAAGACAATACAAATGCATTTACTCTGAATTTCAAATGTGTAGATTTTTTTTTTCTAACAAATTTCAAAGTTATGTATATTTCCACTGCCCCTGTGCCATGTGATAGCAATCAGTCAATTACAAATGCATATACGTAGAGTCTGTGAATTCTTGCACATGCTCAGTAGGAGCTGGTGACTCAAAAAGTGTAAATATAAAAGACTGGGCACATTTTTTAAAATGGAAGTAAATTGGAAAGTTTTTTAATTTATATGCTGTATCTGAATCATGAAAATTTAATTTGACCTGAGTGTCCCTTTAATAGTGGCATTTTATCGGAAAGCGCCTTAATGGAATCTAAGATTGATGATTGTGAGAGGATAGAGCGATCTATATGAGAAGTGTCAATCATGGATGTTCTTCTGTATGAGGTAGATAATCCCCTAGAGTCGTCATCTGATAAGTCTTGATCCAGCAAGTTTTTACTATTGAAGTGATCGGTTAGTGTTTTTTTCAGATGCTCTTGATGTTTTGATTTTTTCTTCACGGTGTGGGCCATCATGGAAAAAAAAGAGAAAGAATAGTCTGGATAGTCTAGGTGGTTGATGGTGCTGGATCTTACAGCTTACAAGGGTTTTTAGGTGAAAAGTCCCCCTCCTGGGGAAGTGCCCCCTATAGACGAAGTGGGAAAAAGGTAGGTGGGTATGACCCACTGGTAAAAAGCCTGCAGGAAAGGGTGGAGGACTTTGCTATGAAGCTGTTCGGGTACCAATGGGAAGCCACCAAAATGGAATTTACCCCACTGCCAGGAGTTTACTGAGTCTGAGGTGTATACCAGTGTTTGATGTTAGTCCTCTGCACTAAATAAATAGACCGTTACGGTGTTACCCTGAGCTGGAATGAGGGCTAAGGGTCCGGACTTCAGGTGAGTAGAGAATCAGCTGCTCAGTGTCACACTCGGAATCAACAATCTGACTGTCAAGAGGGAGGTTGGTCGGTCAGAGGGGAGTGTGCCTGCACCATATCAAAATGGGGTAATGTGGGTGATAGGCCTCTGGATGTTTTGTTGTTTTATGTGGCCCAATACAAAATGTCTGGCTTGACTACTTTTAATCCCCCTACTTTGAAGCTTCAGGCCCAAATCCTGGCGTGTGATCGGTGGTGGGGCAGTAAACCTACTCCCTGTATGTCTCGAGGGCCGCAGAAACAAGATGGCGGCTTTTTGCGGGTATTCAGCAGTGCTGAGGAGCTGCACAATGTGAAGCCACGGGGCTCACTCTGGTCTCAAACCTATGTAGGAATCTGGAGATGTCTGTGAGCGGGTAGGTACGTGTGCAGCTGGTTTGTTAATATATGGACCTTTTTACCATGTAGTGGCCTCAGACTATAGGTGTGGGGGTCGAATGTTTTTAGTCCCCGGTCCTGTTATCTAGCTCTGTGTGTGTTCTGAGAGCGACACACCGCTATGGGCCCAGGTCCCTGTTGCGTAGTTCTGCAGGCAATAAAAGTGCAGTCGAGTGTTGGTGAGGGGGGGCGATATCAATGCAGCCTAAGATCGGCGGGAGAAAGCTGCCGGCTACTTCCAAACCACTGCTATCTCTAAGAGAACTACTTACAGGCTTCTTCCGTCTGGTTTGTGACTCCCAGGTTGTTCAAGCTTCGGCCAAGCAGACCGCAGTGCAGTGCAGTGCAAGACAGGTGTTATTGGTAACTTTTAGTTTTGGTGGGATAAATGTACATAATAGTGGGTATTTCTCAATAAAATTACAGGAGCTCCGGTCTGCTGCTTCCGATCAGCCCAACAGTTGGCTCTGACTCTCAGAATAAAATAATTAAAGGGATATGAAACCCAAACGTTTTATTTAGCGATTCAGATAGAGCATGCAATTTTAAGTAACTTTCTAATTTATTTCTATTATTATTTTATCCTTGTTTTCCTGGTATCTTGGTATCTTTATTTGAAAAGCAGTAATGTAAGCTTAGGAGCACATTTTTGGTTCAGCACCTGGGTAGCGCTTGCTGATTGGTGGCTAAATGTAGGTATATTGTAAGTTAGGATTGGTAAGTTGGAGAACTGGAGCTGTAGTAAATCTCTATTTTAAGTTATCAAAAGCTTTTTGGGCTGATTCATTCCAGATGTTGCGTGTATTGGAGCCCTTGATTTGAGTGAGAGGTTTTGTGATATTAGAGTAGTTCTTTATAAAATTCCTGTAAAAATGAGAGAACCCCAGGAAATATTGCAAATCCTGTTTAGTGGTTAGTATTGGCCAATTTGTGATGGCTTGGACTCCATTTGTATACCTTCTGGAGATAACATATATCCTAAGAATGTGATGTGGTTAGTGGCTAAAATTCTCTGGCTTTGCTAAAAGTCTGTGAGTTCGGAGACAAGATAAAAGTCATCGGACATGATTCTTGTGTTCTTCAGCATTATTGGAACAGATGAGAATCTCGTCGAAATATTTTACAACACAAGTATCCAGCATGTCTCTAAATATGTGGTTTATGAAATGTTGGAAGGTGGCAGGTGCATTACATAAACCAAATGGCATGACATATTAAAAAACTTAAATTATGCTTACCTGAGGCAGAGACACCCCAGTCAAAGGCTTAAATACTCCTCCCACTTCTCTCATCCACCCCCCCCCCCCCCAGTCATTCTGCTGAGGGAACAAGGAACAGTAGAATAAATATCAGGGTGAAAAGGTGCCAGAAAAACAAAAATAAAAGACGTCCCACAGAAAAATACGGGTGGGTAGCTGTGGACTCTTTCGATCTGAAGAAAATAATCAGGTAAGCATAATTTAAGTTTTTCTTCATAAATGTAGAGTCCACAGCTGCATTCATTACTTTTAGGAAAACAATACCCAAGCTAGAAAGGACACAATGCAAAACCAGGGGGGGGGGGGAGGTACAAGAGGCGGTCCTTACTGAGGGCACCAGGCCTGAAACCCCTACCCAACAGCATCCCGCTTTGTCCGAAGCCGAGAACAACTTTGGAACACACCCCTTACTAAAGAAAGGGATCAAGCTACCATATTCTTCCACAAAGAAGAAAAGGCACGGAGAAAACAAATGTTCTTGTAAAGCGCAGCTAATCCCTTTTAAGGGACTCAAGGCACTGCTCATCTTATCAACCTCGAAAGAAGGAAGGCTGAGTAGACCTCGCCGGGGATTGAACTTGCAACCCTCGTTTTGCTGCAATGCAGAGTAGCCACAATGCATTAGTATGCTGAGGTAGCTATCCACCTAGCATAAGGAACTCCAGACCAACAGAGACCCACCAGTCTCATAGAAACAAGGGGAGGCAACGCCCAGACCCCAGAAATACAGAAAACACGGGATAAGGCCGGGAGTCTGAAACAGAGAGGATCTTCCCCTAACACAGTGCAACCACACTCTAAAAAGCAACTGAAAATAAAGGTCCCCAAGTCGCAAAAAGGTAGCTCAGAATACCAAAATATTCAGAAATGAAACCTTGTGCAGCAAGCTCAGATAGGTGTGACAAACAATACCTAAAGCAAAAACACTGCACGCTGCAGTCATGTAAAAATGACTGAAACTTAAAAGCCTTTCGTCTTAAACAAAAGTATTATGAGGGAGGCGACAAGGCGGGCAAGTTGCTAGCACGGGCACTACGCCGAGCACAACTTAAATCACACGTGCACACTATAGTGGACAGTGACAATAACACTCACAGAAGCAGCTCTGGGATAGCGGAGGCCTTCGGGTCTTACTATAGCACGCTGTACAATTTGAAAGAGACGCTGTCTAACAATCCAGGTGAGTGCCATGGTTATATATCCGGCGCTCAAAATTACCTGCATCAAACGCACCTACCAAGGCTGGAGAGCGATGCTTCTGACTTTTTGGAGTCCCCCTTGTCTTTGGAAGAGGTGCAGAGAGCTGTAGCTGACTTGCCTAATGGCAAGTGCCCCAGCCCTGATGGGTTTGGGGCTAAATACTACAAAGCATTCTCGCCTATACTGTTGCCGCATCTCCAAAACCTTATCAATGAGCTGCCTGAGACGGGGGTTCTACCGGCCTCCATGCTCGCAGCATACATAACGGTTATACCAAAGACAGGAAAACCTGCCAACAGACCGCAGAGTTATCGCCCAATCTCACTTCTCAATACGGACGTCAAGATTATAGCAAAAGTCCTGGCCAATAGAGTAAACAAATTCCTCCCCTCGCTAATATCATTAGATCAGGTGGGGTTTGTGCCTGGGAGGGAGGCGAGAGATAATACCATCAAAATTCTACAGATTATGTCTTACGCCTCAAGTAATAAAACCCCTCTAGCTTTACTATCGACAGATGCCGAAAAGGCGTTCGATAGGGTGAATTGGCAATTCCTCAAACACACGTTGGGGAGGATGGGCTTCGGCGATAACTTTGTGAAGACTGTCTTTGCATTATACTCCGCGCCCATAGCACAAGTCAGAGTAAATAACATTTTCTCTGAACCTTTCTCCATCGCAAATGGCACTAGGCAGGGGTGTCCGTTGTCGCCCCTGCTGTTTGCCATCTCAATAGAGGCTTTAGCTAGTAACATCGGAGCGAATGACCTGATAAAGGGGCTGAGTCTGGGACCAAAGGAGCATAAAATTGCTATGTATGCAGACGACCTGCTATTTACATTAACAGATGTAGAAACATCGATACCGGCCCTATTAGACGTATTTAAACGGTACGGGGAGGTCTCCCACTTCCTCCTGAACAATACTAAATCGGAGCTGCTGGGGATTGCTGTGCCTACCGCAACCATGGCTTGGTTACATAATCACTGCCCCTTTATGATAAAGTCAAAATCCCTGAAATACCTAGGCATAACTATTATGGCATCCCTTTCTGACTTATTTGAAGCCAACTATGTATCTCTAAGAGCGGAGGTTTCGCATGATCTCTCAGCCTGGAGACACAAAACGATCTCCTGGCTGGGAAGAATAAATGTGGTGAAGATGAATGTCCTGCCCAGGATTCTGTACCTCTTTCAAACGATCCCGATCGCTCTCCCTCACTCTTTCCTCCCGAGATTCCAACAGCTGATTGAGGAGTATGTCTGGAAGGACATCAGACCCAGAGTGAATAGAAAGACAATGTACCTGCCTAAAGAGGGTGGGGGACTGGGACTCCCCAACCTGTACCTATACAGGAGAGCTGTCCTGCTTCAGAGAGCGGTGGAGTGGTGCCAGGGTAAGGCACAAAAAGATTGGATAAGTATTGACTCCTCCATTCTTGGTACTGGGGGTTTGTCTACCCTGCTTTGGGGATCTGTCCCACACAGGCCAAAATGCATCTCCAAATTTACTCTATTAGAGGAGCTGTTTCGCGAATGGGACAGGGTGACTCGAACTGAATCACACATCACCACTAATTGCTCCCCGCTGACACCGGTTTACGAGAACCCGGACATCCCTCTGCAAATTAGGGCCTCCTGTTTGGTGGGCCCCCTGGACAGCAACTACATCCACTCTTTTTTAGACAGTGGCAGACTTAAGGCGAGGCAGGAGGTGCTGGAGTCCTATCCAGACCGCCCGCTGACCTGGTTTATGTACCTACAGATACGCCACTTCATAACCACTCATAAATATAATCGACAATTTCTTAGGGAACTTACCCCTTTCGAGTCTTTGTGTACGCAATCAGCTGCTCCTCGACACCTGATCTCTAAGATCTACAAATTGCTCTTACTCCCCAGGGACAGTCCGCCCCCGACCTTTGTTAACATGTGGCATAGGGAATTAGGCACTGAACTGACAACGGAAGACTGGCAGCGTATGTTTAGGGCAGCCCGGACGGTCTCTGTCTCTGCACATGCGCAGGAATCACACTATAAGCTGTTAAGCAGGTGGTATCTTACGCCAACCCGACTCAAGGCAATATACCCGGCTGTCTCTGATCGGTGCTGGAGGGGCTGTGGGGGGGGGTGGGCTCGTTTCTGCATATTTGGTGGGATTGCCCCTTAATTGAAAATTTTTGGAGAGATGTCTGGGAGGAGATGACGCGGATCCTGGAGATGGATATCAACAGAGCTCCTGAGTCCTTGCTCTTTCACTTCCCATGCCAATTACAGAACCCAGTAAAAAAAGACCCTACTCATGTACATGCTGATGGGTGCGAAATTTCTGATCCCTGCCCACTGGAAATCGACAGTGATCCCCTCAGTGGCTGACTGGAAGCAGAGAGTTTGCGACCTCCTGCGGCTGGAGAGATATCATTACATGCTTATAGCAAAACTTGATGCACATGAAACACTACTCCAGATGTGGAATGGGGGAGCACATGCCCTTTAGATGAGTGTCGGCCCCTGTGGGCTTGCTTTGAATGACTTTTTGCCGGCCCCACTCTCCCTACCCCTGCTTTACGGATGCCCCCTCCCCTAAATGCCTGACGCGTGGGGCCCTGCCCCTGGCCTGATTGGTTAATTGTTTTCCTATTGACACCTATATAACTATATTGCATGTCGCTTTAAGTTAATAATAGTTATTTAATATATACTACTACAGATTTAGTGGAATGTAGAGTGGTAAGGAAAATTGGAAAAGATAGAGCTTACGTTTCTATTACTATTTTGCAATAAGATAAACAATCGTGGCTAATATTGAGGTTATATGTGCCTTCTACCTATGTGTGGATTTATTCCCTGCTTTATGTACTCATGTATTGAATGTAATGGTGGAAATTGTATGATTTGAATTTGCACTTGTGGTGCATGTATCCTTGTACACGTTTGTTTTCAAATAAAGCTCTTAAAAATTAAAAATCTAAAAAAAAAAAAAAAAAAATGACTGAAACTTAAATACTTGCAGGGCAAACAGAAAAGCAACTGAAGATAGGATCCTTCAGATTACTAAGTATCCACTAACCAGCAGATAACTTCGCAGGCTATCTAAGAGCCGCCAGTCCTTCCCACAAATCTTGAACATGGAGAAAGGAAAAACCTCAAGAGGCTTACCGTACCTCGAATACTCAGAGGATGAATTTAGCAGAGCAACAGATCTCCGATCCTGCCGCAATACTGGACCAGCCCAAGCGACAGACATGACTGGTAGGGGGGACAGAAAGACCCCCAGCCACAAGCCCCCAGGGAATGGAAAGAAAAAGGGAGGACTTACCCACCCCAACAGAGCTCGGGTGCCAACCCAATCCGCTCCTCCAAAATAAGGCACTCCCAAGGAGAACCCCCTGGGACCTGGAACATAGAAAAGTGCAATAGATCCGTAGGAAGACCTGTCACAGCTGCTGCCCCTTACAGAAATAAGCCACCTGATCCAACCTCCTATACACAGGGCAGGACAAAGACCCTCCAGAAAGAGGACACCCCAGCTCATAAGGAAGACAAACTATCCCCTCAAAAGGGAAGATAACAGATAAGAACAGCGTACATGTCCACAAGACATGTAGCCATAGTACGGTCAAAAGACGGACCAAATTAAAAAATTATCCAGACACCACTGTTGACCCAACAGAGAAAAAACTCCCCAAGAAGAAGAGCACACTCCGTCCGAAGGACAAGTCAGGCCTTAAAGTTTATAACTAGTACCCGAGGGTGGATGTAAACTCTGGCCTTCCAGCTTGCAAGCACAATGAGCTAGCCCCTGTCTCGCAACATAGTGTTCCTAAAAAAAAAAAAAAAAAACCCCGGGTCGTTTCGAACCAGTCCACAGGATCATAAGTCACCAGACATCCAAGAAGGATCCAAGACAAGAACCCTGGACCCAGAATTGACCTAGAATAAACGACACCCCCAGGGAACACAAGATACCCCATCTGAAGCAATCAGACTCACAGGGGATGAGAACCGGAGAACGGGTACAGGACTCACTCGTAATTCCCAGCCCAAAGGGAAGAGAACACCCTTAGCCGGAGGTCAACACCCCCCACAACAAGGTGCTAGGCCACGACAAAGTCACGCAATTTCGCTACAGCCCAAAGGCCCCAAGGGCAACACTAAGGGAAATGAGAACGAGAACAGTCACCGAAAAAGAGTAGAAAGAAAGGCTAGTCTCCATAATCCATTCAGATTAACGTTCCAGAGGACCACACTCAAGGGAGAAGAATGCAAAGCATCCTGAACCCAGGCAGAAAAACATCCCCTAAGCATAAAACTTGGAAAAAGAGACACCTCCTATCGCCCCTGATATGGAGACTAACTCCCGAAGGAAGACAGAGCCTCACGGCCTTCACTTCCTAATTAAGCGGCCAAAGCCGCCAGAAAAAAAAAGGACAACGTCCAGAAAGTCTCGAAAAAAAGGAAGAGAACCTCTAAAAGGAACAAGTCCTAAAAGGACACTTCCAAAAAGAGACCATGAAAGGCAGAAGGGCGGTATGAAGGACCTAAATCCTCCAACCCACAACGGGAAGGAACACTCTAGTTCGCAGAAACAACTGAGCATATAACCGCAGATCTCAACAGAGTCCCGGACCACTAACTTGAAAGGCGAATGAGGACTGACCCTATGCCCCTAAGCAACCACAAACCCTCAAGTCCAAGTAAACCCCACAAATCATATTGTGATCACTAGGCGCCCTCACCGGACCAACCGGACATAAAAGGCGCCACGTGTCTGAACTAGGCCTCAAAGACAGAAGGATTTGTACCCAGTCAGGACCAGCCTGAAACCAAGGGCCCCAGCACTGTCAAGGCCACATAGAGTCTCCCCCGAGATGGAGGGATAAAGAACAGTCAGACAGACTTTTGTAAACAGTGTGACCACAAAATCACGAGTATCAATTCCAGAGAAGAAAGTTCCTGAAGGAAACACCACACCACAACATGAGCTTTAGACCAAGTAAAAATCAACCTCACCGGATGAAAATAAAAGATAAGGCAACCCATAGGTTATCGCCCAGGAAGAACGGACAGCCCAAATAAAGACTATAAGAAGATTACTTCATCCCCTTATGTCTATGCATGCAAGCCAGTTGAAGATTAAGACTGAGAATCCCCAGACCGATTAAGAGTGGGATCCTCCAGCAACGCCAAAAACATGCCTTAGTAGAACATGAAGGCGCGCCAGTCTATAACGATTACCTCCGCCGGGACAAAAGAAAGCACCGGCCTCGAAAGTCGACCCCCTGAGGCCTCAGGGGTAGTTGCTCCCATGGGGGCCTGAACTGGACCAGGCGATCCCACGCCTGACGAGCCCCGGTTAACGTAACACTGACACTATCGTAAGCACACTCCCGGGAGGTGCAGATGCGCCAGCGCCAAAGCTATGGCCATGCGGAAGTGTCGTAAACTCCGGAGGGAACAGGCCACACTCCTTAGAAGGATAAGTAGCGTTTTGGTTACCTGCATGCGTAGTAAGAGTTGGTGGTAGGGAACTCGTATTGTGAGATATAGAATCCCAGAGACGGATGGCTCAGTGGGCACCCGATTCCCCGATCCAGAGGAACAGAGCACTCTAAAACGGCATTCGGAACATAACTGATGGGGATGTATCACCCAGGCCAATTCATATTCTTCACAAGAAGTAGAGTCTGAATCAGAGAAATCCGTCACCAAAAAATCAGAATCACTGGGACACGGAATAAAAAATGGACCAATAAGAAAAATCTAAACGGCATCTTACACCCCCAATGGCCGGGGCACTTACCACCTCGAGAGAACCAGACACCAGCGGACCAGGATTTCTCCATCGCAACACAGTCAGGAAAGCGGAAATTAGGTCACAAGGTAAACCGTGCAATCCATGCAAAAGCGTGCCTGACCGCAAAGGCCGTGTCACTTGACATAGGCCGTTATGTTTTAACATAGCTATGAGCTGGCGCAACACTACACAGTAGCAGGCAGAATCACATAAACATAATTATAACCCCCCCTATTCAATAACCCCCCTCAGGAGATATTAACCCTTGATTCCTAGATACAAAAAGGAGCCTCACTGAGACCCTGTGTTAAAGTTATCCCCTCTTGGATAAAAGTTGTAATTACAATACATTCATGATGAAAGTAAAATGAAACTATCTTACTGGAACCTACGCCGCAGAATAGGAACACGGCCCTTCAAGTGTGACAGATAGCATTGCCTCTGCCATGGACTTGAGAGAAAAAAGCAGGCAGCGAAACTCGTCAACACTGATTGCTTGTTGAGCTGTTAATATGAGTCGGGATGGTTTCGCAAAAAGACTCCCACTGAGAGGCTGACAGGACTACTTAAAACTCCAGTCACATGCCGAAGAATACTACCCTCCATAAGAGACTATCGAAAACTTCTGACACTTCTCTGCCAACCTCCTGGGACGGAAGGCAAAGAATGACTGGGGGATGAGGTTAGTGGGGGAGGTATTTAAGCCTTTGGCTGGGGTGTCTTTGCCTCTTCCTGGTGGCCAGGTTCTGAATTCCCAAAAGTAATGAATGCAGCTGTGGACTCTTTCCATTTATGAAGAAAAAGACCATAGCAGGTTCTTCAAGTTGTCTTCCACTCGTCACCTTCTGATTCGTATAAGGTTGTATGCCCCCGTAAGATCCAGTGTGGTATAAATAGTGACTTGTTGTAATCCCTGAAGTAATTCTGGTATAAGTGGTAAGGGGTATTGATTCTTTATTGATTAGAAAGTTAATTAAAATCACAATAATGGGTCTTAAAGTTTTATAATTGTTCCGCACAAAAAACATGCCAGCACCCGCTGGGGAAGTAGAGTGTCTGATAAACCCCTTCCTTAAATTTTCTTCCAAGTAATCATTAAAGATGTTTAACTCTGGTTCAGAGAGAGGGTATTTTAGTACCAGGTTACAATTCAATACAATTGAACAATAATTGGAATTGGACAATAATAGGCCCTATGTGGTGGTAATGATTCTGCTTTAGACTTTCTGAATACAGTGAAATCTGAGCACCAAGTTGGTATAGGGGATGACTGTTTGTAGAATAGGGTGATATGGATAACAGGTCCCCCTGCAAAATTGAATTGTGCAATGGAGGTACCCCAATTAATTGTTGATGAAGTTGAAGCCAGTTAATACCTAGTATAAGAGGATACAGAGGTGATTGCATGACATCAAAAGATAAAAATTCAAAGTGACCCTCATGTGTAGTGACCTCTGAAGGAATAGTTTGGTGAGTAATTGGACATGAAGAGATAGGAGTACCATCTATAAACAAAAACAAAGCCAGGATTTTTTTTCTTAATGAATGTGATTTTATTTAGGGATACCCGATTATTATATATAAATGATCTGCAGACTCCTGAGTCTATGTATTCAGTTCTCAGCTGATTTTGCTCCCACTGTAACGATAAAGAGAGAATGCAAAAAGAATTTGAGGTACACTTAATCGGTAGGCAGTAAACAGTATAACCATCCTTATCTTTTTTATGCTTGAAGAGGGTAGGGCAGTTATTGATATAGTGATTTTCAGACGCAAAATATATACATAAATTCATGTGTCTCCTGCAATTCTTCTCTTCCATGCTTAGGGGTCCCTGGACAACCCCAATTTCCATAAGGTCTGAACCATTCTTGGGAAACATTTTTTTTTTTATGTAAGAACTTACCTGATCAATTCATTTCTTTCATGTAATTGGCAAGAGTGCATGAGCTAGTGACGTATGGGATATACAATCCTACCAGGAGGGGCAAAGTTTCCCAAACCTCAAAATGCCTATAAATACACCCCTCACCACATCCACAATTCAGTTTAATGAATAGCCAAGTAGTGGGGTAAAAGAAAAAAGGAGTAGAAAGCATAAAAAAAGAAACTGGAAATAAACAGGGTGGGTCTCATGGACTCTTGCTAATATTAAAGAAATTAATTTATCAGGTAAGTTCTTACATAAATTGTTTTCTTTCATGTAATTGGCAAGAGTCCATGAGCTAGTGACGTATGGGATAGTAATACCCAAGATGTGGCACTCCACAGAAGAGTCACTAGAGAGGGAGGGATAAAAATAAGAACAGCCATCTTCTGCTGAAAAAATCAAATACACATAAAAAAATAAAAAGTTTCTCATAATTAAAAAGAAAAAACTTAAAACATAAGCAGAGGACACAAACTGAAACAGCTGCCTGAAGAACTTTTCTACCAAAAACTGCTTCTGAAGAGGCAAATACATCAAAACTGTAGAATTTAGTAAATGTGTGCAAAGAAGACCAAGTTGCTGCTTTGCAAATCTGATCAACTGAAGCTTTATTCTTAAAAGCCGAAGAAGTGGAGACTGATCTAGTAGAATGAGCTGCAATTTTCTGATGTGGAGCCTGACCCGACTCCAAATAAGCCTGATGAATCAAAAGCTTTAACCAGGATGCCAAGTAAATGCAGAAGCTTTCTGACCTTTCCTAGGACCAGAAAAGACAACAAATAGACTAGAAGTCTTCCTGAAATCTTTAGTAGCTTCAACATAATATTTCAAAGCTCTTACAACATCTAGAGAATGCAAGGATCCCCCCAAAGAATTCTTAGGATTAGGACACAAAGAGGGAACAACAATTTCCCTATTAAAGTTGTTAGAATTCACAACTTTAGGTAAAAACTTAAATGAAGTCCGCAAAACTGCCTTATCCTGATGGAAAATCAGAAAAGGAGACTCACAAGAAAGAGCAGATAATTCGGAAACTCTTCTAGCAGAAGAGATAGCCAAAAGGAACAACACTTTCCAAGAAAGCATTAAAGAATGCATAAGCTCAAAAGGAGGAGCCTGTAAAGCCTTCAAAAACAAATTAAGACTCCAAGGACTCCAAGGAGGAGAGATTGATTTAATGACAGGCTTGATACGGACCAAAGACTGCACAAAACAGTGAATATCAGGAAGCTTAGCAATCTTTCTGTGAAATAAAACAGAAAGAGCAGAGATTTGTCCCATCAAGGAACTTGCAGACAAACCTTTATCCAAACCATCCTGAAGAAAATGTAAAATTCTAGGAATTCTAAAAGAATGCCAGGAGAATTTATGAGAACACCATGAAATATAAGTCTTCCAAACTTGATAATAAATCTTCCTAGAAACAGATTTACAAGCCTGTAACATAGTATCAATCACTGAGTCAGAGAAACCTCTATGACTAAGCGTTCAATTTCCATACCTTCAAATTTAACGATTTGAGATCCTGATGGAAAAACGGACCTTGAGACAGACGGTCTGGTCTTAAAGGAAGTGGCCAAGGTTGGCAACTGGACATCCGGATAAGATCTGCATACCAAAACCTGTGAGGCCATGCTGGTGCTACCAGAAACAAAAACGATTGTTCCATGTTGATCTTGGAGATCACTCTTGGAAGAACTAGAGGTGGGAAGATATAAGCAGGTTGGTAAAACCAAGGAACTGCTAACGTATCCACCGACTCCGCCTGAGGATCCCTGGACCTGGACAAGTACCTGGGAAGCCATCAGATCTATTTCTGGAACACCCCACATCTGAACAATCTGAAAAAACACATCTGGATGGAGAGACCACTCCCTCGGATGTAAAATCTGACGGCTGAGATAATCCGCTTCCCAATTGTCTACACCTGGGATATGTACTGCAGAAATTAGATAAGAGCTGGATTCCGCCCAAGAAAGTATCCGAGATACTTCTTTCATAGCTAGGGGACTGAGTCCCACCCTGATGATTGACATATGCCACAGTTGCGATATTGTCTGTCTGAAAACAAATGAATGGTTCTCTCTTCAACAGAGGCCAAACCTGAAGAGCCCTGAAAATAGCACAGAGTTCTAAAATATTGATTGGTAACCTCGCCTCTTGAGATTTCCAAACCCTTTGTGCTGTCAGAGATCCCCAGACAGCTCCCCAACCTGAAAGACTTGCATCTGTTGTGATTACAGTCCAGGTTGGACGAACAAAAGGGGCCCCTTGAGCTATACGATGGTAATCTAACCACCAAGTTAGAGAGAGTCGAACATTGGGATTTAAGGATATTAATTGTGATATCTTTGTATAATCCCTGCACCATTGATTCAGCATACAAAACTGAAGAGGTCTCTCATGAAAACGAGCAAAGGTGATCGCGTCCGATGCTGCAGTCATGAGACCTAAAACTTCCATGCACATAGCCACTGAAGGGAATGATTGAGACTGAAGGTTTCGACAAGCTGAAACCAATTTTAATCATCTCTTGTCTGTTAAAGACAGAGTCATGGACACTGAATATCTGGAAACCTAAAAAGGTGACCCTTGTCTGAGGAATTAAAGAACTTTTTGGTAAATTGATCCTCCAACCATGTCTTTGAAGGAACAACACTAGTTGATTTGTGTGAGATTCGGCAGAATGAGAAGATATTGTCCAAATAAGGAAACATCTACAGAGAGTAGGGCACTGAGAACCTTTGAAAAAATTCTTGGAGCTGTCGCTAGGCCAAATGGAAGAGTGACAAATTTTAATGCTTGTCTAGAAAAGAGAATCTCAGAAACAAATAGTGGTCTGGATGAATCGGAATATGAAAATATGCATCTTGTAAGTCTTTCGTGGACCTTACTGAACAAAAGGCAGAATAGTCCTTATAGTCACCATTTTGAAAGTTGGCACTCTTACAAAACAATTCAAAATTTTCAGATCCAGAACTGGCCGGAATTAATTTTCTTTTTTTGGGACAATGGATTCGAATAAAACACCAGACCCTATTCCTGAAACGGAAATGATATGATTACCCCTGAAAGCTCTAGATCTGAAACACACTTCAGAAAAGCCTGAGCCTTCACTGGATTTGCTGGGACGTAGGAGAGAAAAAAAAATCTTCTCACAGGAGGTCTTACTCTGAAACCTATTTGATACCATTGAGAGACAATACTCTGAATCCATTTATTTTGGACAGAATCTGCCCAAATGTCTTGGAAAATTTTTAATCTGCCCCCCACCAGCTGAGCTGGAATGAGGGCCGCACCTTCATGCAGACTTGGGGGCTGGCTTTCGTTTCTTAAAAGGCTTGGATTTATTCCAATATGAAGGTTTCCAATTGGAACTAGATTCTTTGGGGGAAGGATTGGCTTTCTGTTCCTTATTCTGTCAAACGATTAGAAGCTTTAGATTTACCCTTAGATTGTTTTATCCTAAGGAAAAAAAAAAACTCCCTTCTCCCCAGTGACCGTTGAATTAATTGAATCCAACTGAAAACCAAATAAATTGTTACCTTGGAAAGAAAGAGATAGTAATCTAGACTTAGATACCATGTCAGCATTCCAATATTTGAGCCACAAAGCTCTTCTAGCTAAAATAGCTTAAGACATCAATATTGATGATATCAAAAATAGCATCGCAGATAAAAAGATTAGCATGTTGAAGCAAGCGAACAAATGCTAGACAAATCAGAATCTGTTTCCTGTTGCGCTAAGCTTTCCAACCAAAAAGCTGATGCAGCTGCAACATCAGCCATGGATATAGCAGGCCTAAGAATGAAGCCAGAAAATAAATAAGCTTTCTTTAGATAAGATTGAAGTTTCCTATCTAAAGGGTCATTAAAAGAAGTACAATCTTCCATAGTAATAATAGTACATTTGGCAAGAGTAGAAATAGCCCCATCAACTTCGGGGATTTTTTCCCCAAAACTCCAATCTAGCTGCTGGCAAAGGATACAACTTTTTAAACCTAGAAGAAGGAATAAAAGTAGTAACAGGCCTATTCCATTCCTTTGAAATCATATCAGAAATAGCATCAGAAACTGGGTAAAAATCTGGAATAACCACAGGTGGTTTATAAAACAGAATTTAACCGTTGACTAGTTTCCTCAATATCCAAACTAATCAACACCTCTTTTAACAAGGAACAAATATACTCCATCTTAAAGAGATAAGTAGATTTGTCAGTGTCAATATCTGAGGTAGGATCTTCTGAACCAGATAGTATGTTGTTGGTCATTTGAACTTTCATCAACCTTATTAGAAGTTTTAAAAGACCTTTTACGCATCAGCAATAAAATCTTTTATATTCACAGGAATATCATGAACATTAGATGTTGAAGGAACAACAGGCATTGTACTAGTACTGATGGATACATTATCTGCATGTAAAAGCTTATCATGACAACTGCATACTACAGCTGGAGATATAATCTCCACTAACTTACAACAGATGCACTTAGCTTTGGTAGAACGGTTATCAGGCAGCAGGGTTCCAACAGTGGTTTCTGAGACAGGATCAGATTGAGACATCTTGCAAGTGTAAGAGAAAAAACAACATATAAAGCAAAATTATCAATTTCCTTATATGGCAGTTTCAGGAATGGGGGAAAAAAAACAGCATAGCCCTCTGAGCATAAATAAAGGCAAGAGGCATATAGGAAGTGAAGTTTAAATAATTATATTATTTGGCGCCATGTATGACGCACAACGCAAAAACATAATTTATGTAAGAACTTACCTGATAAATTCATTTCTTTCATATTAGCAAGAGTCCATGAGCTAGTGATGTATGGGATATACATTCCTACCAGGAGGGGCAAAGTTTCCCAAACCTCAAAATGCCTATAAATACACCCCTCACCACACCCACAAATCAGTTTAACGAATAGCCAAGAAGTGGGGTGATAAGAAAAAAGTGCGAAGCATAAATATAAGGAATTGGAATAATTGTGCTTTATACAAAAAAATCATAACCACCTCAAAAAGGGTGGGCCTCATGGACTCTTGCTAATATGAAAGAAATGAATTTATCAGGTAAGTTCTTACATAAATTATGTTTTCTTTCATGTAATTAGCAAGAGTCCATGAGCTAGTGACGTATGGGATAATGAATACCCAAGATGTGGATCTTCCACGCAAGAGTCACTAGAGAGGGAGGGATAAAATAAAGACAGCCAATTCCGCTGAAAAATAATCCACACCCCAAAACAAAGTTTAAATCATATAATAAAAAAAAAACTTAAGTTATAAGCAGAAGAATCAAACTGAAACAGCTGCCTGAAGTACTTTTCTACCAAAGACTGCTTCAGAAGAAGAAAACACATCAAAATGATAGAATTTAGTAAAAGTATGCAAAGAAGACCAAGTTGCTGCTTTGCAAATCTGATCAACCGGAGCTTCATTCCTAAATGCCCAGGAAGTAGAGACTGACCTAGTCGAATGAGCTGTAATCCTTTGAGGCGGAGTTCTACCCGACTCAACATAAGCATGATGAATCAAAGACTTTAACCAAGATGCCAAAGAAATGGCAGAAGCCTTCTGACCTTTCCTAGAACCAGAAAAGATAACAAATAGACTAGAAGTCTTTCGGAAATCTTTAGTAGCTTCAACATAATATTTCAAAGCTCTAACTACATCCAAAGAATGCAACAATCTTTCCTTAGAGTTCTTAGGATTAGGACACAATTAAGGAACCACAATTTCTCTACTAATGTTGTTAGAATTCACAACCTTAGGTAAAAATTTAAATGAAGTTCGCAACACCGCCTTATCCTGATGAAAAATCAGAAAAGGAGACTCACAAGAAAGAGCAGATAATTCAGAAACTCTTCTAGCAGAAGAGATGGCCAAAAGAAACAAAACTTTCCAAGAAAGTAATTTAATATCCAGCGAATGCATAGGTTCAAATGGAGGAGCTTGAAGAGCCCCCAGAACCAAATTCAAACTCCAAGGAGGAGAAATTGACTTAATGACAGGTTTTATATGAACCAGAGCCTGAACAAAACAATGAATATCAGGAAGATTAGCAATCTTTCTGTGAAAAAGAACAGAAAGAGCAGAGATTTGTCCTTTCAAGGAACTTGCAGACAAACCTTTATCCAAACCATCCTGAAGAAACTGTAAAATTCTAGGAATTCTAAAAGAATGCCAAGAAAAATGATGAGAAGAACACCAAGAAATGTAAGTCTTCCAGACTCGATAATATATCTTCCTAGATACAGATTTACGAGCCTGTAACATAGTATTAATTACGGAGTCAGAGAAACCTCTATGACTGAGAATCAAGCGTTCAATCTCCATACCTTCAAATTTAAGGATTTGAGATCCTGATGGAAAAAAGGACCTTGCGATAGAAGGTCTGGTCTTAACGGAAGAGTCCACGGTTGGCAAGTAGCCATCCGGACAAGATCCGCATACCAAAACCTGTGAGGCCATGCTGGAGCCACCAGCAGAACAAACGAATGCTCCTTTAGAATCTTGGAAATCACTCTTGGAAGAAGAACTAGAGGCGGAAAGATATAGGTAGGATGATACTTCCAAGGAAGTGACAATGCATCCACTGCTTCCGCCTGAGGATCCCTGGATCTGGACAGATACCTGGGAAGCTTCTTGTTTAGATGAGAAGCCATCAGATCTATTTCTGGAAGTCCCCACATTTGGACAATCTGACGAAATACCTCTGGGTGAAGAGACCATTCGCCCGGATGTAATGTTTGGCGACTGAGATAATCCGCTTCCCAATTGTCTATACCTAGGATATGAACCGCAGAAATTAGACAGGAGCTGGATTCCGCCCATACAAGTATTCAAGATACTTCTTTCATAGCCAGAGGACTGTGACTCCCTCCTTGATGATTGACATATGCCACGGTTGTGACATTGTCCGTCTGAAAACAAATGAACGATTCTCTCTTTAGAAGAGGCCACGACTGAAGAGCTCTGAAAATCTCACAGAGTTCCAAAATGTTGATTGGTAATCTCGCCTCCTGAGATTCCCAAACCCCTTGTGCTGTCAGAGACCCCCATACAGCTCCCCAACCTGTCAGACTTGCATCTGTTGAGATCACAGTCCAGGTCGGAAGAACAAAAGAAGCCCCCTGAACTAAACGATGGTGGTCTGTCCACCACGTCAGAGAGTGTCGTACAATCGGTTTTAAAGATATTAATTGTGATATCTTTGTATTATCCCTGCACCACTGGTTCAGCATACAGAGCTGAAGAGGTCGCATGTGAAAACGAGCAAAGGGGATCGCGTCCGATGCAGCAGTCATAAGACCTAGAATTTCCATGCATAAGGCTACCGAAGGGAATGATTGAGACTGAAGGTTTCGACAAGCTGAAACCAATTTCAGACGTCTCTTGTCCGTCAGCGACAGAGTCATGGACACTGAATCTATCTGGAAACATAAAAAGGTTACCCTTGTCTGAGGAATCAACAAACTCTTTGGTAAATTGATCCTCCAACCATGTTCTCGAAGAAACGATACAAGTCGATTCTTATGAGATTCTGCTAAATGTGAAGACTGAGCAAGTACCAAAATATTGTCCAAATAAGGAAATACCACAATACCCTGTTCTCTGATTACAGATAGAAGGGCACCGAGAACCTTTGTAAAAACCCTTGGAGCTGTTGCTAGGCCAAACGGCAGAGCCACAAACTGGTAATGCTTGTCTAGAAAAGAGAATCTCAGAAACTGATAGTGATCTGGATGAATCGGAATATGCAGATATGCATCTTGTAAATCTATTGTGGACATATAATGCCCTTGCTGAACAAAAGGCAGAATAGTCCTTATAGTTACCATTTTGAATGTTGGTATCCTTACATAACGAACTGGTCTGAAGGAATTCTCCTTCTTTGGTACAATGAAGAGATTTGAGTAAAACCCCAGCCCCTGTTCCACAACTGGAACTGGCACAATTACTCCAGCCAACTCTAGATCTGAAACACATTTCAGAAATGCGTGAGCCTTCACTGGATTTATTGGGACACGGGAAAGAAAAAATCTTCTTGCAGAAGGCCTTATCTTGAAGCCTATTCTGTACCCTTGTGAAACAATATTCTGAATCCAAAGATTGTGAATCGAATTGATCCAAATTTCTTTGAAAAATCGTAATCTGCCCCCTACCAGCTGGGCTGGAATGAGGGCCGCACCTTCATGTGGACTTGGGAGCTGACTTTGGCTTTCTAAAAGGCTTGGATTTATTCCAGACTGGAGATGGTTTCCAAACTGATACCGCTCCTGTAGGGGAAGGATCAGGTTTTTGTTCCTTATTGTGACGAAAGGAACGAAAACGATTAGCAGACCTAAATTTACCTTTAGATTTTTTATCCTGTTGTAAAAAAGTTCCTTTCCCCCCAGAAACAGTTGAAATAATAGAATCCAACTGTGAACCAAACAATTTATTACCCTGGAAAGAAAGGGAAAGCAAAGTTGACTTAGAAGACATATCAGCATTCCAAGTTTTAAGCCATAAAGCTCTTCTAGCTAAAATAGCTAAAGACATATACCTGACATCAACCCTAATGATATCAAAGATGGCATCACAAATAAAGTTATTAGAATGTTGAAGAAGATTAACAATGCTATGAGTATTATGATCTGTTACTTGTTGTGCTAAAGCTTCCAACCAGAAAGTTGAGGCTGCAGCAACATCCGCCAAAGATATAGCAGGTCTAAGAAGATTACCTGAACATAAGTAAGCTTTTCTTAGAAAGGATTCAATTTTCCTATCTAAAGGATCCTTAAAGGAAGTACTATCTGCCGTAGGAATAGTAGTACGTTTAGCAAGAGTAGAGATAGCCCCATCAGCCTTAGGGATTTTGTCCCAAAACTCTAATCTGTGAGATGGCACAGGATATAATTGCTTAAACCGTTTAGAAGGAGTAAATGAATTACCCAAATTATTCCATTCCCTGGAAATTACTTCAGAAATAGCATCAGGGACGGGAAAAACCTCCGGAATAACTACAGGAGGTTTAAAAACCGTATTCAAACGTTTAGATTTAGTATCAAGAGGACCAGATTCCTCTATTTCTAATGCAATTAAGACTTCTTTAAGTAAAGAACGAATAAATATGAAGATTTATCAGTATCAACCTCTGAAACAGAATCCTCTGAACCAGAAAAATCATTATCAGAAACAGAATCAGAATGATGATGTTCATTTAAAAACTCATCTGAAAAATGAGAAGTTTTAAAAGACCTTTTACGTTTACTGGAAGGAGGAATAACAGACATAGCCTTCTTAATAGATTTAGAAACAAAATCTCTTATGTTAACAGGAACACCCTGAATATTAGATGTTGATGGAACAGCAACAGGTAATGGAACATTACTAAAGGAAATATTATCTGCATTAACAAGTTTGTCATGACATTCATTACAAACAACAGCCGGAGGAACAGTTACCACAAGTTTACAACAAATACACTTAACTTTGGTAGATCCAGCATCAGGCAGCAATTTTCCAGAAGTATCTTCTGATTCAGGGTCAATCTGAGACATCTTGCAATATGTAATAGAAAAAACAACATATAAAGCAAAATTGATCAAATTCCTAAAATGACAGTTTCAGGAATGGGAAAAAATGCCAATGAACAAGCTTCTAACAACCAGAAGCAAATAAGCAATGAGACTTAAATAATGTGGAGACAATAATGACGCCCATATTTTTTGGCGCCAATAAAGACGCCCACATTATTTGGCGCCTAAATGCTTTAAGCGCCAAAAATGATGCCACATCCGGTGACGCTGACATTTTTGGCGCAAAAAATGTCAAAAAAAATGACGCAACTTCCGGCGACAAGTATGACGCCGTAAATGACAAAGAAAATGTTTGCGCCAAAAAAGTCAGCGCCAAAAATGACGCAATAAAAAGAAGCATTTTCAGCCCCCGCGAGCCTAACAGCCCACAGGAAAAAAGTCAAATTTTAAGGTAAGAAAAATTGATTATTCATATGCATTATCCCAAATAATGAAACGGACTGTCTGAAATAAGGAATGCTGAACATCTTGAATCAAGGCAAATAAATGTTTAAACACATATATTTAGAACTTTATATAAAAGTGCCCAATAGCTTAGAGTGTCACAGAAAATAAGACTTACTTACCCCAGGACACTCATCTACATGTAGTAGAAAGCCAAACCAGTACTGAAACGAGAATCAGTAGAGGTAATGGTATATATAAGAGTATATCGTCGATCTGAAAAGGGAGGTAAGAGATGAATCTCTACGACCGATAACAGAGAACCTATGAAATAGACCCCGTAGAAGGAGATCATTGAATTGAAATAGGCAATACTCTCTTCACATCCCTCTGACATTCACTGCAAACTGAGAGGAAAACCGGGCTCCAGCCTGCTGCGAAGCGCATATCAACGAAGAGTCTAGCACAAACTTACTTCACCACCTCCATGGGAGGCAAAGTTTGTAAAACTGATTTGTGGGTGTGGTGAGGGGTGTATTTATAGGCATTTTGAGGTTTGGGAAACTTTGCCCCTCCTGGTAGGAATGTATATCCCATACGTCACTAGCTCATGGACTCTTGCTAATTACATGAAAGAAATTAAATTTTTTGGCGCTAACAACATCCGGAAATAGCGCAACTCACGTCATGACAGACGCAACCTTTGGCAAAGAAACCTGGCGTCAACTAAGACGCCGGAAATTACGAATTTGCATCACCGTACGTACCTTTGCACCAAAAGATTTTCGCGCCAAGAATTATGCAATAAATATCGGCATTTTGCAACCTCGCAAGCCTAATTTTGCCCGTGAAAATTAATGAAAAAGCAGTCAATTTGTAAAAAAAGACCATAACCCAGGTAAGAAAAAATAACTTCCAAAATATGTTTCCCAATTTTGAAACATAGTCTGCAAAAGGAAATATACATAAACCTGACTCATGGCAAATATACGTACAATACATATATTTAAAACTTTATATTAAAACATAAACTGCCAAACCATAGCTGAAAGTGTCTTAAAGGGCCACTGTAAGTAAATATTTTCTATGCCTGTTACTAACTACCCCAAATACGCTTTTTATCAATAGCATTTCATTAACATATCTCTACCGTATATCAGAAATCTTGTCTGCAAATTTAATTGTTTTCCAAACCCACTCCGTGGGTATCCTTTGCTTTGTACCAATCCGTTTACAATACCTAGGTTTCAAAATGGCGCTTTAAACACAAAGTTATTGGTTTAAGTATTTTGAACATGCAGTACTGAAAATAGTGGGCAGGATAACATGACATCACCAGCGAATAAAAGATATAACTTTTAGAACGTTATGAAACTTCGTTTTGGAGAAAATATAGGTCAGTAGGTTTTAATTAATGTTAATTAACTTTAATATGTTAGTTGTTTAGCTTAAAAATTATAACAGAAAGTAATCCTTTAAGTAATGAAAACCTACTTACCGAAAGACACCCATCCACATATAGCAGATAGCCAAACCAGTACTGAAATAGTATCAGTAGAGGTAATGGAATATACAAGAGTATATCGTCGATCTGAAAAGGGAGGTAGGAGATGAATCTCTATGACCAATAACAGAGAACCTTTGAAAAGATTTCCCGTGAGGAAAACCATAGAATCAATAGGTGATAATCTCTTCACATCCCTCTGACAAACACTGTACTCAGAGGAATCAGGCTCCAAAATGCTGAGAAGTGCATAGCAACGAAGAAAATCCAGCACAAACTTACTTCACCACCTCCATAGGGAGGCAAAGTTTGTAAAACTGAATTCTGGGTGTAGTGAGGGGTGTATTTATAGGCATTTTGAGGTTTGGAAAACTTTGCCCCTCCTGGTATGATTGTATATCCCATACTTCACTAGCTCATGGACTCTTGCCAATTACATGAAAGTAAGGAGCAGTGACAGGTGACTGATATTGTATTTAGGATGATTCAGTACCTAATTTTTCTGCTCTGCGTTCAAACACTTCTATCAAGAGGTAGATATTGCCATTAATCCTTCTAGAGTGGCAGGCGTCTCAATTTGAGAGAGAGTCCATCTTTCAGGATTTTAGAAAGTCCTAGTCTGAACTAATTCCTCAGACTAATCTTATTTCAGTGTGTGTCAGGAGCCCAGTGTTTGAAATAAACTGTATAAGCCATAACAGGCCTCCAAATCTTATTTTAAAGAGGTTATGGTTATTTCAGCAGTGCTCTGCTTGTTAAGAACTTCATATAGTTTGCTCATTGATTTGAGAATAAAATCATCAAGTGAATCCAATATCTTATCATCCTTCTCAAAATAATTATTTGCCCAGGCTCGCAATTCTCTCAAATAGGAAATGACAGTGCAAACTTTCACTTTATCTGTGTAAATTTTGGGTTTGAGTGAAAACATTTTTTTTATTTTTTTAAAAAAAAATTTTTTTTATTTGGTTTAAACATAACAAGTAACACTTGGGGGCTCGCAGGACCCCTACACATAGCCAATGTTCGGACCCAAAGGTCCAATTACAAGTCTTATCAGAATATTAATATATACAGCATTCCTTCCACTCTAAGGGAAGGGAACATTAAATAGACCGTTATAACGTTTGAAAACAGATTTGTAATCAATACAGTACAGTGTATTCTCAGGGAGAGGAGGGAAAACATTAAGGGGAGGGAATGGGGACCTCATCCAACCTCTGGAATATAAAGAATCTAAGGGCCATATGTAGTCAATCGTCTAAGTATGGTATGGGGCTTCTTAAGTCGTGGCCAGTGGCTGCCACAAAGTGTCATGTTTATCCTTCCAGTCAGCCCAGGCCATTTCAAATAAGTCAACTTTATCTAGACTGTAATATATGTCTTTTTCCATTGTATACAAATAAGCCATAGGGTTCAGTATCTCGGTCCACTTTGGAGGGAGCTCTTTCTTCCAGGACCTAGCAATGTTAGTTTTGATAGCGGATAAGAGGTCTATGCATATCATCCTCTGGTGTTTAGGGAGGGTATGTAAATCCAAGTGAAGAAGTGCAGTAGCTGGGTTTTTAGGTATCTTAATATCCAATGCAGATAGAGAGCAAAAGCACAGATTCCATAAAGGTTTAAATTTTGGGCACTCCCACCACGTGTGGAGCATGTCACCTGAAAGGCCGCATTGCCTCCAACATAGGGGAGAGGTCCCTGGAAACATTTTAGATGGTCGCGCAGGGACCAAATACCAATGAGATAAGACTTTGTAATAGGTTACAACTATTGTTATACAGTGTAGAGTTTTTTTAGTCAGTGTGAGAGATCTTTGCCAGGAAGTTACAGTGACACGGATGTGTAGGAGAGTATTCCATCTAAGTAAGTGTGGTGCCGGGTCGGGTGGTACAGTACCGTCAAGTAAGCTATAATGTTTTGACAGTGGCTTAAGAAGTTTGTGACCCCTGAGCCAGATAGACTCCGATGGAGTTAGTGGGCGGGTAGAATTGGGAAGGAATCCCCAGCTAGAGAGGAAACTTAATTCTGGTGAGTTCAAAGTGGAGGAAGGGTGGGATATTGATGCGCGAATCAATCTGATCTAATGTAATATATCTGTCTCGGCTGGTCTCACACCAAAGGTCCGATACTTGCTTGACCCCTATACGGGCCCAAGTATTAGGGCGAGTTTCCACAGGGCCTGTGAGGAGACCCGCAATAGACGTGATCAGGGTGGGGTGCGACCAACCTGCGATGCGGAAATCTGTTCATTTCACCTGTGATAGCGGCCCGATTAGTAGTCTCCAGAGATCTAAGTTTACTGTATGCCTGGGCAAGAGCAAGTCCCACTAGCTTTTTGAGACGGACTTGCTTATGAATGATATATCCCCTGGTCACCACTTTAATAGCACCCCAAAGGATGTCATCTGTGGTTTGTCCATTATCATTTTGTTGGATAAGTTCAGTTATATCTCTACGTAGTTCTTCCCTAAAAGGAATTTCGGACAGAATGTGGCGAGGTAAGCACCATGTGTGTTTAGTCGGGTGGTGATCAGTAGGTCGTAAGTCAGCCAGAACTAAGTCATGGTCTGACCACGAACAGAGAAAGATATTAGAATGAGATACTGAGTCTAGGGTCTCTGCCAAACAGAATATGTGGTCTAGCCTGGAGTAAGTTTTGTGCGGGTGGGAGAAGCGAGTATAGTCTCTGTCTATCGTATGTAGTGACCTCCATATGTCAAAATAGCCAAATTCTGACATAGTAGTCTTGAACCATGTAGAAAGAAGGCTCAATTGAGAGTTTACTTTGGCTGAGGTCAGAGTCTTATGCAGGGCCGCCACTAGAAATTTTGGGGCCCCTGACTTAACCATTGATCAGGGCCCCCCCCCTCCTTTGACATGTGCAATTTTTGACCAAGTGACTAAAACGTATATGCACTCTATTTAAACTTGGAAATGTTGTAAAGGTAGTAACATACAAACACATAGAAACACTCATACACTGAAACACACAAACCCACTCACACATAAGGATTCACATATAGATACTCTAGCAGACACGCAAAGAAACACACTCAGACACAGACACCCAGCACTTGTTTACATTGACCTGACAAGTAATGAGGTAAACTACAGTTTTGTAAAAAAAAACTAAATTTATGCTTACCTGATAAATTTCTCTTGTGGTGTATCCAGTCCACGGTTCATCCATTACTTGTGGGATATTCTCCTTCCCAACAGGAAGTTGCAAGAGGACACCCACAGCAGAGCTGTCTATATAGCTCCTCCCCTAACTGCCACCCCCAGTCATTCGACCGAAGACAAGCAAGAAAAAAGGAGAAACTATAGGGTGCAGTGGTGACTGTAGTTTAAAATTAAAAAACACCTGCCTTAAAGTGACAGGGTGGGCCGTGGACTGGATACAGCACAAGAGAAAGAAATTTTGGGTTATCAGGTAAGCATAAATTTAGTTCTCTTGTAAAGTGTATCCAGTCCCCGGGTTCATCCATTACTTGTGGGATACCAATACCAAAGCTTTAGGACACGGATGAAGGGAGGGACAAGGCAGGAACTTAAACCGAAGGCACCACTGCCTGTAAGACCTTTCTCCCAAAAATAGCCTCCGAGGAAGCAAAAGTATCAAATTTGTAGAATTTAGAAAAAGTATGAAGCGAAGACCAAGTCGCCGCCTTACAAATCTGTTCAACAGAGGCCTCATTTTTAAAAGCCCATGTGGAAGCTACCACTCTAGTGGAATGAGCTGTAATTCTTTCAGGAGGCTGCTAGCCAGCAGTCTCATAAGCTAAACGGATTATGCTTCTCAGCCAAAAAGAAAGAGAAGATGCCGAAGCCTTTTGGCCTCTCTTCTGTCCAGAGTAGACAACAAACAATGCAGATGTTTGACGAAAATCCTTAGTAGCTTGCAAATAAAACTTTAAAGCACAAACCACGTCAAGATTGTGTAAGAGACGTTCCTTCTTTGAAGAAGGATTAGGACACAGAGACGGAACAACAATCTCCTAATTGATATTCTTATTAGATACCACCTTAGGAAGAAACCCAGGTTTGGTACGCAAAACTACCTTATCTGCATGGAAGATCAGATAAGGGGAATCACAATGTAAGGCAGATAACTCTGAAACTCTTCGCGCCGAAGAGATAGCTACCAAAAACAGAACTTTCCAAGATAAAAGCTTGATATCTATGGAATGCAGAGGTTCAAACGGAACCCCTTGAAGAACTAAATTTAAACTCCATGGCGGAGCAACAGGTTTAAACACAGGCTTGATTCTAACTAAAGCCTGACAAAACGCCTGAACGTCTGGAACATCAGCCAGACGCTTGTGCAGAAGAATAGACAGAGCAGAAATCTGTCCCTTTAAGGAACTAGCTGACACTCTCTTCTCCAATCCTTCTAGGAGAAAGGATAATATTCTAGGAATCATGACTTTACTCCATGAGTAACCCTTGGATTCACACCAATGAAGATATTTACACCATATCTTATGATAGATTTTCCTGGTGACAGGCTTTCGAGCCTGAATTAAGGTATCAATGACCGACTCGGAGAAACCATGTTTTGATAAAATCAAGCGTTCAATCTCCAAGCAGTCAGCCGCAGAGAAATTAAATTTGGATGTTTGAATGGACCTTGGAGTAGAAGGTCCTGCCTCAGCGGCAGAGTCCATGGTGGAAAGGATGACATGTCCACCAGATCTGCATACCAAGTCCTGCGACTTAGGTGCTATCAAAATCACCTAAGCTCTCTCCTGCTTGATCTTGGCAATCAGACGAGGGAGGAGAGGAAATGGTGGGAACACATAAGCCAGGCTGAAGGACCAGGGCACTGCTAGAGCATCTATCAGCGCTGCCTGGGGATCCCTTGACCTGGACCCGTAAAAAGGAAGCTTGGTGTTCTGATGAGACGCCATCAGATCCAGTTCTGGTTTGCCCCATAGTTGAAGCTGCTGGGCAAATACCTCCGGATGGAGCTCCCACTCCCCCGGATGAAAAGTCTGCCGACTTAGAAAATCTGCCACCCAGTTCTCTACTCCTGGGATATGGATAGCTGAGAGATGGCAAGAGTGAACCTCTGCCCATAGAATTATCTTGGAAACCTCCAACATTGCCAGGGGGCTTCTTGTTCCCCCCCTGATGGTCGATATAGGCTACAGTCGTGATATTGTCCGACTGAAATCTGATGAACCTGACCGCAGCTAGTTGAGGCCAAGCCTGAAGAGCATTGAATATCGCTCTCAGTTCCAGAATGTTTATCGGAAGGAGGGCTTCCTCCTGAGTCCGCGAACCCTGAGCCTTCAGGGATTTCCAGACTGCGCCCCAGCCCAGAAGGCTGGCATCTGTCGTCACTATAGTCCACTCTGGCCTGCAGAAACTCATTCCCCTGGACAGATGGACCCGAGATAACCACCAGAGAAGAGAATCCCTGGTCTCTTGATCCAGATTTAGCAGAGGGGACAAATCTGTGTAATCCCCATCCCACTAATTGAGCATGCAAAGTTGCAGTGGTCTGAGATGTAGGCGGGCAAACGGAACTATGTCCATTGCCGCTACCATTAGGCCGATTACTTCCATACACTGAGCCACTGACGGCCTAGAAGTGGAATGAAGAGTCCCAAAACCGGATTAAAAAACGTTAAAAAACGTTGTCAATTGAGCACCATGCCACAGCTCTGCTGAGGCTCCTACCTGCCCTCAAATACGATTTTGTGCAGAAATAACCCCTTTGAAATGGTTCTCAGATGCCAGAGGACTCTTCTAGGGAAGCTGGATGTCTCAGTCTGAATTAAAACGGCACAGTTAGAGCGCTAAAATAGGCCCCTCCCACCATGTACTGGATGTCAGAGAGGCCTTAAGAAAATACTCCTAGGAGTATCTGACTAGCCATGTGGAAACTAGGCCCCAAATAAAGACTTATCTCCCTCAGAGAAAAAACGTCCTATTTATGAAATCATGTAAATGTTTTGTCACCAAGCAATATGAATATTAACATGAGTATTACCCTGTTATGTAAGCATGATCCCAGTCGCTGTTAAATCACTGCATCAGGCTTACCTCAATTACACAAGGCTCTGTCAGCATTTTCTAGAACTTATTCATCTCTCTAGAAATAAAAATAATGAACATACCTCAAAGCAGGTAATCTGCAGACCGTTCCCCCAACTGAAGTTTTCCCATATTCTTCAGTTATGTGTGAGAACAGCAATGGACCTTAGTTACAAACCGCTAAGATCATCAAACCTCCAGGCAGAATTCTTCTTCTAATTTCTGCAAGAGAGTAAAACAGTACAATGCCGGTACCGTTTAAAAATAAACTCTTGATTAAAAGTAAAACTACACTAAGTCACCACATATCTCTTGATACTTCCTTTCTTGTCGAGAGTTGCAAGAGAATGACTGGGGGTGGCAGTTAGGGGAGGAGCTATATAGACAGCTCTGCTGTGGGTGTCCTCTTGCAACTTCCTGTTGGGAATGAGAATATCCCACAAGTAATGGATGAACCCGTGGACCGGATACACCTTACAAGAGAAAAGGAGATTTAGAGAACAAAATATGGAGTTCCGATTATATTTTTGTAAAGGAAGATGCCAACTAAATGATGACAACAGCATGCAGTGGTTGAAAGAAAGGGCCCTGAACTGCCTAAACAATAATTTAAAGGTTAAATGGTGGATTGGTAACTTCCAGAAAGGTCTCGTTGGTCTCAAAGTCTGTAGAAAGATGTGAATAATCAGTAGTAAGGTCAAAATGTCCTAAAAAGGAACAGACAATGGACACACACAAACTAAAACTTGCACATACACCCAAGGAAACACAGACAAAGACAGCCACAGAAAACACACAAAGGACACACACACACACACACACACACACACACACAGAGACACCCAAAGAAATACACACAGAGACAACCACATAAAACACAGAAAGACATACATACACACACCCTCACTGAGACATCCACAGAAAGCACACACCCTCACAGAGACAACCACAGAAAACACACATACATACACACACTCACAGAGGCATCTAGAGAAAATACACAAAGACAAACATACACACACCCTCACAGAGACACCCATAGAAAAAGTTCAAAGACATATGCACACACCCTCACAGACATCCACAGAAAATGCACAACGACATACACACCCACCCTCACAGAGAGACCCACAAAAAAAACAGAATTTATGCTTACCTGATAAATTACTTTCTCCAACGGTGTGTCCGGTCCACGGCGTCATCCATAACTTGTGGGAATATTATCTTCCCCAACAGGAAATGGCAAAGAGCACAGCAAAAGCTGTCCATATAGTCCCTCCTAGGCTCCGCCCACCCCAGTCATTCGACCAACGGACAGGAGAAAAACAGGAGAAACCATAGGGTGCCGTGGTGACTGTAGTTAAAGAAAGAAATTCATCAAACCTGATTAAAAAACCAGGGCGGGCCGTGGACCGGACACACCGTTGGAGAAAGTAATTTATCAGGTAAGCATAAATTCTGTTTTCTCCAACATTGGTGTGTCCGGTCCACGGCGTCATCCATAACTTGTGGGAACAAATACCAAAGCTTTAGGACACGGATGAAGGGAGGGAGCCAATCAGGTTACCTAAACGGAAGGCACCACTGCTTGCAAAACCTTTCTCCCAAAAATAGACTCCGAAGAAGCAAAAGTATCAAATTTGTAGAATTTGGCAAAAGTGTGCAGGGAAGACCAAGTCGCTGCCTTACATATCTGATCAACAGAAGCCTCGTTCTTGAAAGCCCATGTGGAAGTCACAGCCCTAGTAGAGTGAGCTGTGATGCGTTCGGGAGGCTGCCGTCCGGCAGTCTCATAAGCCAATCGGATGATAATTTTCAGCCAAAAGGAAAGAGAGGTAGCAGTAGCTTTTTGACCTCTCCTCTTGCCAGAATAAACGACAAACAGAGAAGACGTTTGTCTGAAATCCTTTGTTGCTTCTAAATAGAACTTTAAAGCACGAACTACATCTAAATTGTGTAACAAACGTTCCTTCTTTGAAACTGGATTCGGACACAAAGAAGGCACAACTATTTCCTGGTTAATATTCTTGTTGGAAACAACCTTTGGAAGGAAACCAGGTTTAGTACGCAACACAACCTTATCTGAATGGAACACCAGATAGGGCGGATTACACTGCAGAGCAGATAACTCAGAAACTCTTCTAGCAGAAGAAATAGCAACCAAAAACAGAACTTTCCAAGATAACATCTTGATATCTATGGAATGTAGAGGTTCAAACGGAAACCCCTTGAAGAACTGAAAACTAAATTCAGACTCCAGGGAGGAGTCAAAGGTCTGTAAACAGGCTTGATCCTGACCAAAGCCTGAACAAAAGCTTGAACATCTGGCACAGCTGCCAGTCTGTGTAACAAGACAGATAAAGCAGAAATCTGTCCCTTTAGAGAACTCGCTGATAATCCCTTATCCAAACCTTCTTGAAGAAAAGAAAGGATCCTAGGAATTTTGATCTTACTCCATGAGAATCCCTTGGATTCACACCAACAGATATATCTTTTCCATATTTTATGGTAAATTTTTCTAGTTACAGGTTTTCTGGCTGGTACCAGAGTATCTATCACAGAATCCGAAAACCCACGCTTAGATAAAATCAAGCGTTCAATTTTCAAGCCGTCAGCTGGAGGGAAACTAGATTTGGATGTTCGAATGGACCCTGTACTAGAAGATCCTGTCTCAAAGGTAGCTTCCATGGTGGAGCCGATGACATATTCACCAGGTCTGCATACCAAGTCCTGCGTGGCCACGCAGGAGCTATCAAGATCACTGAGGCCCTCTCCTGTTTGATCCTGGCTACCAGCCTGGGAATGAGAGGAAACGGTGGAAACACATAAGCTAGGTTGAAGGCCCATGGCGCTACTAATGCATCCACTAGAGTCGCCTTGGGATCCCTGGATCTGGACCCGTAGCAAGGAACCTTGAAGTTCTGACGAGACGCCATCAGATCCATGTCTGGAATGCCCCATAATGGAGTCAACTGGGCAAATATCTCCGGGTTTAGTTCCCACTCCCCTGGATGGAAGGTCTGACGACTCAGATAATCCGCCTCCCAGTTTTCCACTCTTGTGATGTGGATCGCAGATAGGTGGCAGGAGTGATCCTCCGCCCATTTTATGATTTTGGTCACTTCTCTCATCGCCAGGGAACTCCTTGTTCCCCCCTGATGGTTGATGCAAGCAACAGTCGTCATGTTGTCTGATTGGAATCTTATGAATCTGGCCTTTGCTAGTTGAGGCCAAGCCCTGAGAGTATTGAATATCACTCTCAGTTCCAGAATGTTTATCGGGAGAAGAGACTCTTCCCGAGACCATAGACCCTGAGCTTTCAGGGAGTCCCAGACCGCGCCCCAGCCCACTAGACTGGCGTCGGTCGTGACGATGACCCACTCTGGTCTGCGGAAGCTCATTCCCTGGGACAGGTGATCCTGGGTTAGCCACCAACGGAGTGAGTCTCTGGTCTTCTGATCTACTTGAATCACTGGAGACAAGTCTGTATAGTCCCCATTCCACTGTTTCAGCATGCACAGTTGTAATGGTCTTAGATGAATTCACGCAAAAAGAACTATGTCCATTGCTGCAACCATCAACCCTACTACTTCCATGCACTGAGCTATGGAAGGTCGTGGAACAGAGTGAAGAACTTGACAAGCGTTTAGAAGTTTTGACTTTCTGACATCTGTCAGGAAAATCTTCATTTCTAAAGAATCTATTATTGTCCAAGAAAGGAACTCTTGTCGACGGAGACAGGGAACTCTTTTCTATGATCACCTTCCACCCGTGAGATCTGAGAAAGGCCAGAACGATGTCTGTGTGAGCCTTTGCCTTTGAAAGAGACGACGCTTGTATCAGAATGTCGTCCAAGTAAGGTGCCACTGCAATGCCCCTTGGTCTTAGAACCGCTAGAAGGGACCCGAGTACCTTTGTGAAAATCCTTGGAGCAGTGGCTAGCCCGAATGGTAATAGTTGTCCAGAAAGGCGAACCTTAGGAACTGATGATGATCTTTGTGGATAGGAATATGTAGATACGCATCCTTTAGATCCACGGTAGTCATAAATTGACCCTCCTGGATTGAAGGTAAAATCGTTCGAATAGTTTCCATTTTGAACGATGGCACTGAGAAATTTGTTTAGAATCTTTAAATCCAGAATTGGTCTGAAAGTTCCCTCTTTTTTGGGAACTACAAACAGATTTGAGTAAAACCCCATTCCTAGTTCCACAGATGGTACTGGGTGTATCACTTTAACAGGTCTTCTACACAATATAAGAATGCCTGTCTCTTTATTTGGTTTGAAGATAAGTGAGACATGTGGAACCTTCCCCTTGGGGGTAGTTCCTTGAATTCCAGAAGATAACCCTGAGAAACTATTTCTAGTGCCCAGGGATCCTGAACATCTCTTGCCCAAGCCTGAGCGAAGAGAGAGAGTCTGCCCCCTACTAGATCCGGTCCCGGATCGGGGGCTACTCCTTCATGCTGTTTTGGTAGCAGCAGCAGGCTTCTTGGCCTGCTTACCCTTGTTCCAGCCTTGCATCGGTTTCCAAGCTGGTTTGGTTTGCGAAGCATTACCCTCTTGTCTAGAGGCTGCAGAGTTGGAGGCCGGTCCGTTCCTGAAATTGCGAAAGGAACGAAAATTAGACTTATTCTTGGCCTTGAAAGGCCTATCTTGTGGGAGGGCGTGGCCCTTACCCCCAGTGATGTCTGAGATAATCTCTTTCAATTCTGGCCCAAAAAGGGTTTTACCCTTGAAAGGGATATTAAGCAACTTTGTCTTGGAAGATACATCCGCTGACCAAGACTTTAGCCAGAGCGCTCTGCGCGCCACAATTGCAAACCCTGAATTTTTCGCCGCTAATCTAGCTAACTGCAAAGCAGCATCTAAAATAAAGGAATTAGCTAACTTAAGTGTGTGAATTCTGTCCATAACCTCCTCATACGGAGTCTCTCTACCGAGCGACTTTTCTAGTTCCTCGAACCAGAACCACGCTGCTGTAGTGACAGGAATAATGCACGAAATAGGTTGCAGGAGGTAACCTTGCTGTACAAAAATCTTTTTAAGCAAACCCTCCAATTTTTTATCCATAGGATCTTTGAAAGCACAATTATCCTCGATAGGAATAGTAGTGCGCTTAGCTAGTGTAGAAACTGCCCCCTCAACCTTAGGGACTGTCTGCAATAAGTCCTTTCTGGGGTCGACAATAGGAAATAATTTCTTAAATATAGGAGGGGGGACAAAAGGTATGCCGGGCTTCTCCCACTCCTTATTCACTATGTCCGCCACCCGCTTGGGTATAGGAAAAGCGTCTGGGTGCACCGGAACCTCTAGGAACTTGTCCATCTTGCACAATTTTTCTGGAATGACCAGGTTGTCACAATCATCCAGAGTAGATAGCACCTCCTTAAGCAGTGCGCGGAGATGCTCTAATTTAAATTTAAATGTCACAACATCAGGTTCTGCCTGTTGAGAAATTCTACCTGAATCAGAAATTTCCCCATCTGACAAAACCTCCCTCATGGCCACTTCAGATTGGTGTGAGGGTATGACAGAGCAATTATCAGCGCCCTCCTGCTCTACAGTGTTTAAAACAGAGCAATCACGCTTTCTCTGAAATGCAGGCATTTTGGATAAAATATTTGCTATGGAGTTATCCATTACTGCCGTCAATTGTTGCATAGTAACAAGCATTGGCAAAACTGGTGTAGACACAGAAGGAGATGATGTAGAACTATGTCTACTCCCTTCATCTGATGAATCATCTTGGGCAACTTTACTATCTGTGGCAGTACTGTCCTTACTTTGTTTGGACGCTATGGCACAATTATCACACAATTTTGAAGGGGGAGACACATTGGCTTCCATACATACAGAACATAGTTTATCTGAAGGCACAGACATGTTAAACAGGCTTAAACTTGTCAATAAAATACAAAAACCGTTTTTAAACAAAACCGTTCCTGTCTCTTTAAATTTTAAACAGGGCACACTTTTTTACTGAATATGTGAAAAACTATGAAGGAATTGTTCAATTTTAACCAAATTTTCACCACAGTGTCTTAAAGCATTCAAAGCATTGCACCCCAAATTTCAGACCTTTAACCCTTAAAATGATGAAACCGGAGCCGTTTACAGTTTTAACTCCTCTACAGTCCCAGCTACAGCCTTTGCTGCGACTTTACCAAACCCAGGGGGGTATACGATATCAAATGAAGCCTTCTAGGAACCTTTTCAACCACTTCCAGACCCACACACATGCAGCTGCATGTCCTTCTCTCAAAAGTAACTGCGCAATAATGGCGCAAAAATGAGGCTCTGCCTACTACATAGAAGGCCCTTCCTGACTGGGAAGGTGTCTAAACCAGTGCCTGATGTAAAAAAACGTTCCCCAAAGTTATAAAGTGTGAATTTCAACTTCAAGCTGTATAAAATGCCCAAATAAAGCAATCGATCTAGCCCATAAAAGTGTCTACCAGTTTTATAGCCCATATTAAGCCCTTTATTCTGTTTGAGACTAAGAAAATGGCTTACCGGTCCCCATGATGGGGGAAATGACAGCCTTCCAGCATTACACAGTCTTGTTAGAAATATGGCTAGTCATACCTTAAGCAGAAAAGTCTGCCAACTGTTTCCCCCAACTGAAGTTATCTCATCTCAACAGTCCTATGTGGAAACAGCAAACGATTTTAGTTACTGCTGCTAAAATCATATTCCTCTCACAAACAGAACTCTTCATCTTTTTTCTGTTTAAGAGTAAATAGTACATACCAGCACTATTTTAAAATAAACTCTTGATAGTAGAATAAAAAACTACAACTAAACACCACATACTCTTCACCATCTCCGTGGAGATGCTGCTTGTTCAGCAGGCAAAGAGAATGACTGGGGTGGGCGGAGCCTAGGAGGGACTATATGGACAGCTTTTGCTGTGCTCTTTGTCATTTCCTGTTGGGGAAGAGAATATTCCCACAAGTTATGGATGACGCCGTGGACCGGACACACCAATGTTCGAGAAATACATACACACTCAGAGACACAAACCAAAGCACAAAGACAAACACAGACACCCACAGAAACACTCACAGGAGGAAACATTTATGCTCCTTGCATCCCCTAAATCAACAGTGTGTGACATGCATGATAAAAAAAAAAAAAAAGCAGAAATTAAGAGATCACTTTTTAAAGAATCATATTTGTAAATGTGCAAAGAAAAATAATTCTGTGAATTCAAAATTGTACATTAATGATCTGGGTAGATGGCTAGATGAAGAAAAGTACTTTTAAAAGGTTGACATATGTTTGTTTGTTTTTTTCCCCCAACCAAGAGCACCACTTCAAATATAGTGTACAAATGTTCCCATCATTCAGCTGTACTTATGGATTTTGAAAATGCTGTAATCTATATGGTCTTGGCGGAACCATAGGCTGTGGTACTCATACCATTAGATCTGGTTAAATGCATGATTTAGGCTTGTTGGTATGTATTTCAAAATTAAGTCAGCTGTAGTGTAAACTGAACAGTTTTAAGTTAACCTGTCTCATTTCAAACACTGAGCAATCTTAGTCTGAGAGTATAACGTTTTATACAGATGTAAAATTTTTAGATAAAATGCCTCCTTGCATCTGGAAAGTCCTTGCATAAAGGGGCAGTAACCTGGAATGTTTATATATATATATATATATATACACACACACACATACATATATATATATATATATACACACACATATACACACACAAATACACACACACACACATACATGCATATCTGCCAAAAGGGCACCTACCGTTTGTGTATTGAGGAGGAAAGATTTCTGAATGGTTTTAAATATAGAATTTCTACAGCATTGTCAAATAATCATAAATACACTGCTGCCTAAAAAAAAAAAAAGTGTTTATGGACCCCTTGCCCCACCATACAACTACTACCACACTGAATTTACAATCTGAAATTTCACAAAGAAATAAAAAACATTTGCTAAGTAAGTCCTACCTCCTTTGCAAATTAAAGTGATCTGCCGTCTGACTCAGGCACACACTACAAAGTGCCAAGTCTGTCTCACACTGTGCATAGTGGTTTAGTGCACACTCGGAAATCCTCTCAAATGCTAATACTTTACTTCTTGTAATAACATTTCCTATGCTCAATTAGCACTCTGCTGTAGTACCCACTGGTGGCTGCCAAAATGTAAAAATTCTTTTTATTTTTTTTTAGTTCTCGTCTCATGGGGCCCCCCTGGCCCATTGGGCCCCTGACAGGAGTCACTCCTGTCACCCCCTGATTAGTTCTCGTCTCATGGGGCCCCCCTGGCCCATTGGGCCCCTGACAGGAGTCACCCGTCACCCCCTGATGGCGGCTCTGGTCTTATGGTCCATTTTGCGGTCCCAAATCATATTGAAATCCCCTGCCAGGAGAACCCTCCCTTGTCTGTACTGGTCCACTATCCATAGGATTTTTCTAAGGTACACAGGTTGACAGAAATTTAAGTATATTGAAACTAGGGTATGTAGGACATGATCCAGCTTGCAAACCAGGATGGTGTACCTAGCTTGGGGGTCTTTAATCACCTCTATTTGCTCAAATGCTATCCTATTGTGTAGCAGTACTGCTGTTCCTCTTGCTTTCTTATAAAAGGGGAGTATTCTATGGTCATGTAAGTGCGTGAGTGGAATCTATGGGGAGGAGCGTCTGCCAGTGGGTCTCTTGAAGAAATACAATATCTGGGTTATGGTACTTAAGAGTGCGGGTTAGTAGGCTGCGTTTTAAGGGAGAGTTGAGGCCTCTAGTATTATGAGTGAAGATTCTAAGATAATTCATTCTCTTCTCCCTTTCTAAGATTCTAGGTCTAGAGTGTGGGGGGGGAGGGGGGATATGGGTTGATGGCCTGTCTAGTAGCATTCTAAAATGGGGAAAGAAGGGGAGTGGGAGAGAGATGGGAAAGGGAATAAGTCCAACACTGAAGTTAGAGTAATGTATCGGAACAGAGGAGGAAATAGTCCACCTGGGTGGAACCCTGGCATGGGCTACCCTTTATGGGGAGGAGCTAAGATAAGAGCTAAGTGTGTGGGAGCCGGAAACCCCGGCCCCACTCCGTGAGTGAGGGGGTCTAGTCAAAACATAAATTATAAAAATTAGTCAACCAGTGGGGCCTCCCTAGAGGCGTTAACAACTTTTCATCTATGATATATAAACAGTTACTTTAAACATAAATAACATCAGGTTCTTACCAATAAAGTAAACAAATAACATACCTTGCAGTGTGCCAACCCTGCTCCTGGACTTGTAAAACATAACATCAAACAGTATTAGTGTAAAAACGTTGTCAACATAACTTATGGATTGGGACACTATCAAGGCAACAAGATCTCCAAATGTCCCTGATGTCTCCAAGCTAGCCTCCAAAGCTTATAAAGAAAGTGCGTCTAAGTGGAGGGAAGCAAAGATAACCTTTAATGTTAGCTTGAATTCAGGGAGGTAGAGCATGAGGGCGAAGATGGTCTTGTGTCTGCTGAGTTTTTATCCTCTTGGGTCTTTGGTCTTTAGGTGACCATTCAGGAGCAGTGACCCTCAGTTTCGAGTGGGAGGAAGGAGGATCTCTTGCAGCGTCAGTCGAAAGACTCCACTGTGTGAGAAGGGCGGCCCCCTGAGATAGAGAGGACACCGTGTGTGTTTGATTATCTTTAATTATCAATTTGGTTGGGTAGCCCCACCTGTATTTGATGCCTGCCCGCCGGAGTATTAGTGTGATCGGTTGGAAATACCTTCTGTGTTGCAAAGTATGTGTTGACATCTGTGGCTTGTGGAAGGCAGCCTGCATAAGTCTATCCTTGTATAGAAAGCTATGGAAGCAGACAATAACGTCTCTCGGTTTTGCCTGTGATACCGATCTCGGAAGAAAGGCTCTATGAGCCCTCTCCATGGTGGTAGTCATATCGTCCGTGGGACCAAGTAAGTCATTAAAAAGATCTTTTAAGTAATTCTGAAGATCAGAAGATTGAACTTCCTCTGGAATCCCTCTAAACCAGACATTATTTCTGCGAGCTCAGTCTTCCACATCAGCGAGCTTGAATTCCAGTTGGTTTATTTGCTCGGCTAAAGCTTCCGAATAGGCAAGGAGGTTTGTCTGGTCAGCGGATATGTCATCCTGTTTCCTTTCAAGGGAATCTACTCTCTCTCCTATTTCCAAAATATCCTTTCGAAGTTCAGCATGGCTTCTCTGAATTTCCTTAGTTATAGAATGTGTTTGACGTGCAAACTTTTTTAAGGGTTGCTTCCGTGATGAAGTGTTGGGGCTGGGCAGATGACATATCAGGCTGGGAGCCGTCCCCCACTGACTCAGAGTCACTTAGACCATCATTAGAATCTTCAAATCGTCCCTTGGAAGGCTGTGTAAATTGATCGAGCACTGATTTTTTGACAGCTCCGGGAGTTTTTCGGGTGTCTTCTGGAAGTATGAGGCATTTTCAATTAGTGGGTGAGTAGAGTGTATTGATCTGCCAACTAAAGGTTTAAGAGTATGGATAAGGCATAGATACCCCTCTGGTCGAAAAAAATAAGGATAAATTCACAGATAAACTTACATTTAAATTCGGAGCAGGGCTGGGTGGTCTTTCCCGACACCTCCCTCCCCATGTCGGCGCTCATTGTTCGAACGTGCACTCTAAGGCTTAATATCTGTCCAGAGTGCCTAAACAGGGGGAGGAAAGGGCCAACACGACGTCACAGAGAAGACCTCAAAACAATACACATATACAAAAAAAAGATTGCAGACAACAGTTAAGTATGTGTTACTTTGTAGCTGGGGAAACTTGTCTTGGTGAGTGGGCTAATATCACACTGGTCCGGTTATGCTATCAAGGCCTCGGGCCCCCAAACACCTCCCAGAGCGTCTAGAGTACCATTCAGCAAGCTTCAGTAGACCCCCTCTAAACTCGGGGAAATGGGGATACGACCCAAAGGAAGGGGAAAAGGAGAGGGGAAGTGACCAGCCCGGACAAGCGGGGCCAAAAAGGAAGAGTCTCGAGGGGGCCCCCTAAAAAGCTAAAACACGATTTGGGCCCTCAGCAAGTACTCTGGTAGGAGAGAGCGTATGATAGGTGACCTGAAAAAGCAAGCGTGTAAATTAATTAATAAAATGACACTCCACTTTGGGTTGATATCCCAAAGACCATAAAGCTGATGCAGCAGCCAACAAAATAAGCCTATAACATGTAAGATCAGTACGCCACCTAGAACAGCTTGTGTGATAGATGCTAATTTGAGCTTTATATAATTACAGGACTGTTAGATTAAATATAGATATCAGCTCTGACTTTCACCCCTAGGGGCACAAAGGTGAGGGCAGTTGGAGAGCTTATACTGTGTGAACCATTAAGTAGTAGTAGTAGTAGTAAGTCTGGTTAGCCTCACAAATTGGAGTCCTTCAATGTGTCAGGGCCAGAACTGCAGCACCATGTGTGGTTCAGTGTGGGAGCAGGGCACTAAGATAGAAGCAAAGTAGTGCAGTCGAGATCTAAGGCTCCATAGGCACATATGGGCCTGATTCTCTGCTGTCCAGAGGGTTTACTCCGTAGCTTAGATGCTGTAGTCTTTATTACAGGATAGGAGAGGCCTGTTCTTATACTTGTAGGCTGTGTCCGAGTATGTAGGCAACTCTTTGTTATGATAGCTAGCCCAGTCTGGGTTATTACTTCTTTACAGCTTCCAAAGCCTATTTTAGTGTGTCCCCCAAAACAGCAGTGGCAAAGGTCTCTGTTTCAATGTGAGATTATGTCTGGGTCCCAGCCAAGTCTCCTGTCAGTTCTAAAGAGCAGTGGTGCCTAACAGGGAGAATCAAGAAGGTCCTTTCTATGGGGAGTTAATCAGAAGCTCTGTGTCTCTCTGTGTATGTCCGACAAGCACTTTCACCAGTTTATTAGCCCATTACAGAGTTCCCCCATGCCGAAGGTCTAGTTCCCTGAACAAGGTGAGCTAAGTAATTTATACAGTTCTCTCTACGTGGGCCAAATAGCTCTGATACAATGGTGGCCACCTCCGTGTGCTATCCCTCTGTAGTTGGGCTGTTATTCATGTGGGGCAGAGGATTATGCACTTACTTATATTTCAAGTTGGCGTCGCTCCATGTCTCCTTCCTAAGCTGCAGACTATATAAGAGAGAGTGTGGGCTACCGCACCAAGGTTGTTCGAATCCAGCTTCGCCCAGAGCGGTGAGAGACCTGCTGGGGTGGTAACCGGAGCCGTCCGCAGCCTTCCGTTCAGCGTTGCGCCGACTTTGGTGAGGGCCCTCGGCAGACTGGGAAAATTTGTTCCGTCCTGTAAGGGTTCTTAACAGGCACAGGTGGTAGTTAGGTGCAACAAATATGAGATGTCTCTTCAAGTCCGATCAGGAAGAGGGCTATTGATCGGTGTACCTGCCGAGGTAGAATCTTGCGCCTAGGCCCAATATGGGCCGCAAGTGCCGGCTGCAGGCTGTGTGACCCACAAAAGTTTCTTTCCGTCTTGCTTCCCCAGTTTTCAGCTAAAATGTCTGTTTGGTCCTATATGTTACAGGGTCTATTAGGGTGGATTTTCACGAAGGATTTAGTATGTCAAATCCCCTTTTATAGACTTTGATACTAGTTTTGCATCGGGAGCTCAGCTCCCACACGTCTTTCCCGAAAACATTACTTTACAAGAATTCATAAAGTCTCTAAACTGAGATATGTCCCCAATGAATTTATCAGGTGGGCTGATGCTGGGTTGTAGATTCTCTGTGCTAACAGATTTTGCAGACACTGTCTCTTTAAATAATTCCCTTAAAGTTAGATTTTGTACCTGTAACCTCTTAAAGCCCTGCATTAAATCAACTTTTTGAGACAGATAATACTTGGACAGTGCTTATAATTATAGTATTGTACTACGTTCTGTGTTGTAGGTCTGTGTACAGGTTCAGAATGGCTGAATCAGCTGGAAGAGTGGAGCCGTTTGGCTGCAGACACTGTGTAAAAGTTCTAAGATATGCAGCAGTTGGAAGCAATGACAGCCTTAGTTCCTGGGTAAAATGCACAGGAAAGAAAATCCAGCAGCAGCTAACAGACAGGTATTTGGAGAAACATACAATATTGATTTTTTAACAGAGGAGGATTGCATTAGTGGTACTATTCTGAAGGCTACACTGACAGAGCAGTAGAGCGAAGTCAGAGACGTGTTATGACTAGAGAAAGCAGAACCTGCGTCTATCAAAATTGTGCGAATTAAACTGTGTGTCAAGTAGTTATTTGTTCACTTTGATATAAATAAAAAAACACAAAAATGTATGTTTACCTGAGACATTAATTTAAATCCAAAATTTTTGTTTCACGATTCAGAATAGTTTGCTTCTTTCTTTAGATATTCTTTGTTGAAGAAATAGCAATGCATATTGGCTGACCCATCACAAGAGGCATCTATGTGCAGCCATCAACCAGCAGCTACTGAGCCTATGTAGATATGCTTTTCAGGAAGGAATATCAAGACAATTAAGCAAATTAGATAATAGAAGTACAGTAAATTAGAATTGAAAATTGCATGTTATATCTGAATGAAAGAATTTTTTTTGATGGCTTGAGTCCACAAGCCATCAGGTGTGGGAATATTCCCCTTCTGACCACCACAACGCTTTAAAGCCTTCCCACTTCTCATGCTCCTCAGTCATACATATAGCCAAGTAGATGAGGAAAAAAGAAAAAAAGGAAGAAAGACAAAGCGGGACAAGAAGTGCAAAACAAGTACAGCTGCCATCTGAACAAAAAGAGAGGGCAGGATTTGTGGATTCTCACCATCATGAAAGAAATGAATTTATCAGTGAGAAACAGTGAAGGAAGAACATTACTATCTAGGCAAATCAGCAAGCAGAACTTTCCTGCCAAATGCATCAGAAGGAGCATGCACATCAAAGTGATGAGGCTTCTATTGATCAGATTTGTAAGGCATCTACTTGGTCTTCTTTGCACACCTTACCCGCTATGACTGTGGCAATAATAGCATCCAGTCCAGACCAAAACAAAGATTTAACCTGGGAGAAAGAAAGCTGTCTGCATTTAGAAACAATATCAGCAAAGAAACATGAAACCCAATTTTTTTTGTGTGAGGAGCTCAGCTTTCCCTTTTTTATTTTAAACTGACAGTCATTGCTATGCAGTTTATGTAGAGTATATGCACATGCCCAGCCACGCACTTGACCCTTAAGACAAACACACCCACCAGAGCAACACTGATCATGCAGAAACTTTGAAAGCATCACTCACTATCATCCCCCACAACTGCAAGAGCACACAACCAATGCCTGCAAACTTGCTGCTCAGGATCCAAACAAAGAAGTCAGGAAGAGAAGTTCTTAGTCTTCTTCTTGCGATGGTCAGGAAAGAGGGCAGCAATAAGGAAGCCACCTGTAAAGAAACAGTAAACAACCTGAAAGTTTTTTTTCTGAAGTATTGCAAATAATTAACATAGTAAGTTTGAAAAGGTTTTGAATTAATTTGCATCTTGTTTGCTGGGATTGTTCTATTTCAATTGCCAAACTCCACGCACCCTCTCTCTTATATGGAGGAGCCAGTCATTAGGTTAGTAAAACCTTTTATGTTTTGCCGTTTGTAGTTTGATAATCTCTTCTGAAGACCATTATAGAAAGATGCACAGCAATTTTAAGATTGTGAAGACTGCCATGTGAGCCTTTAGTTGTCATAATTGGAAAAACTTAATTTTCAGACTTAAAAGGGCCACTAAAGATTTTTTTTTAAAGTTGAATGGTTTAGGTAAAGCATGACATTTAAAAACACTTTCCAAATAGACTTCCATTATCAAAAACATGCACATTCTTTTTATATGCACACTTCCTGGGGCTCCAATTCCTACTGACAGAAATATTCTACTGCTCATTTCAAATTCAAAATTGCTATTGCATTGTCTTTTGTCAATTATGAAATTTCTACTGTATTTAGTGGTCTTTTAAATTACAGGAAAATGGGCAACATTAATAAAATGATATCCTAAAGTTGCTTTACTACACAAGTGTTTACTGTCAAAAGGGGCAGTGTACAGTAAAATCGGTTTCTCCTTAATGTGTTTAAAATGACTTGTTATACCAGTTGCAGAGTACACAATGTATGGGGAAGTGCAACTTTAGGTAGAATTTAGAAAATGAAATAACTGTTACTGCTAACTGAAACCACAACAATGGTTGAGCTAGCAGGGAATGCAGGCCTTATTATCTTTTCAGTAATTAAACAAGTAATCATATTTTTTTTTTATTTGTCACAGCAACTGGGAGAATTATTTGATCTAAATTTTCTTGTTTACTTGGTTTTTAAAATGTTCAGTATTGTTAGGGTGGAAAAGGGGGACAAAATCAGCTATTTCAAATGTGAAAATAAGGTGAAGGAGCTATTTGTAAACAATTTGATACACTCCAGTAGGTAACATGGATAATTGGGAACACATAAAAGAAGATAAATGATTAATTTACAATGTCAATTTAAAGGGGAAGCAGTCTTTCCTGTCCAGGGAGCAGTCCCACTTGTAACCAGTGACAGCAAAGCATTTACACATTTTTGGTTTAAAAAGCTGACCTGGTAATGAACATTTGTTATAATACTTTTTTCACAAGTAGTAAACTTTGGCTATATTTTCTACTGTGGATGAGTGAGCAACATCCAAAACACTCCACTCCAGATGATTAAATTATGTTTAGCCAATAGAAAAAAAAAAAAAAAAAAAAAAGTATAACAACTATCCGATGAGATCTCTATTAGAAATGTTATGAAGATTGATAGTCGTTTTTTTCCTGGGGTTTGGCTAATCTTATATTGCCAGTATGATCAGAAAGATAGAAAAGACAGAGTAAAGAAAAGACAAATCTAAATTAAATACACATTTTTAGAACAAACACAAAATGTATCTCTCAGTAGGTATAGATATTCCAAATCTGTTTACAGCTATATTAAACAACAAGCCAATCTCAGCTGGATTTGATTTATTACAGAACGTAGAATGCACTTTAAAACTTGCACCAATATTCTGAATTCAGCAAAAATCATTTGCAGATTAACAAATATTTCTTATGCTCTATTAGTTCATTATCACACAATACAGAGTTTGATTTCAACAGTCATTAAATGCCATACCGGTTTACTTTAATAGACAGATAATACTTTGTAAGTCTAGAAAAATGCATGACTAATAAACCATACCTTATAAGTTATGCACTTGAAATTTGTTTGTGTGATTACCTTTGAAGTGCCATTTAGTGTCTAGGTTATTTGAATCTAAGAGGGGGTTATGGCAGAAAGAGCACCTATCTCTGGTAACAAGGGCTTAACAGCTAAAAGGGATCAATTCAGAAGTAATCTTAGACTAAAATACTACTAAAATGCACAAAGATGAGATTAAAGTAGTTTTGAGAGTTGTCTTACAGTTCACCTTTCTTTAATGGTATCAATAGAACAAAAAAAAAAAGCATTTTCTTCTCAGAATTATCAAGTCAACTTAAAAAAAAAAAAAAAAAAGGCAGAGCAGACAAATCTGTAGTGCTAAATGCAAAGCTATAACCTTGCAGGCAGCAAAGTTCTTAAGCAGCAAAGTTTTACCCATGCTTTGTTTCTGTTTTGCATTTCTCAGTTCATGCCATTAACATGCAAGAAACAAAGTCCTCCGTATAACAGAGAAACTACTCCGATTTGTGAAATGAATCATCCATAACAAGATGATGGTTTCAGTCCACCAATATATCATCCAGCTGCGCACGTAGTATAAGAAATGTCTCAGATTTAAAATACACACCTAGATAATGCAAGGCTGCCCTCTAAAAACGGATAGTGGAGAGATGCTTGTGTGCAAGGCTGAAGCAAGCTTCTTTGAGATATACAATAAACACTCACATTTGCATGGGATACTGTATATGCAAATATTGACTCCATTCAGTTAAACAAAAAATAAAGGCAAAATAAGGCAAATCACCCACAATAGTTGGGAGGGGGGGGTGACATTGAGAAATTTGTTTAGTTTCACGTTATCCTATATAATTAATTTGCCTTTTTACATCTTAAATTCCAGATTTTTGAGTCTATTAAAAAAAAATAAAAAAATTGACTAACAAAAGTGTTTCTACCTAACAGAGCCCTCATTTCTTGCAATGTCCAAAAACCATGTCCTGTTAAAAAGTCTCAAGATCATGTGAATTATCAAATTCAATTGGGTCTTCTGTTTCGGCTTTCATTTCTGTGTGTTCATCATCTAGTAATGCCAAAGCCTCATTTGTGTCACTTGCAAAAGTTTCTCTTGAAGTATCGTCGTGCTCTTGAAAGCTAAGGCCTTTGATGGCCTGCTTCATCTTCTTTACGATCATGTGCCGTCTTCTCTTTTTTGCAGCCTTTTTGGTTTCACACTCTTTCTGGTTTTCTAAATAAAATATTTCCTTAAAAATATAAAATAAAAATAAATATATATATATAAATTATTTTTTATTCACCATCATCAGCATACAAGCAACACAAGACTTCTGAACACACACAGCTTGCAAAAACAAAAATGTATGCTTACCTGATAAATTATTTTCTTTCCTGGCATGGAGTCCATGATTCCATTCATTACTGTTGGGAAAATTCACCGCCTGGCCACCAGGAGGAGGCAAAGACAACCCAGCCAGAGCTTAAGTATCCTCCCACAACCAATACTCCCCAGTCATTCAGCCGAGGGAATTAAGGCTGTGACACACTGCAAGCGATGCGGCGCGAGGCAGCTGCTTCGCACCGCGTCGCATCGCTTCTAAAGTTCAATTATTTCATCCCTGAGCGCTCAGCTACGCGACCTGACGCAGCAGAGTGCTCAGAGATGAAAAGGCAGGACACACTGAGCGCGCACAGCTGCATCTACACGCTGCGCACCGCTCCGCTTGCAGTGTGTCACAGCCTTAAAGGAAAGGTAGGAGAACACTAGGGGTATTTAGGTGACTGAAGGTTAGAAAAATTAAATGCAGCCTTAAAAATACACCAGAGTGGGTTGTGGACTCTCCATGGCAGGAAAGAAAAGAATTTCAGGCAAGCATACATTTTGTTTTCTTTCCAATGGCATGGAGTCTCCATGATTCCATTCATTACTGTTGGGAAACCAATACCCAAGCCAGAGAGGACACAGAATGGACAGGGAGGGAGAACAAAGGCATGCAGACCTAAGCTGAAGGCACCGCCGCTAGAAGAACCTTTCCCCCAAAAGTAGCCTCAGTTGAGGCAAAAAACATCAAACTGGTAAAATTTAGAAAAAGGGTATGTAAGGAGGACCAAGTAGCTGCCTTACAGATTTGTTCCATAGAAACTTCATTCTAAAAACACAAGAAGAAGATACAGAAAGAGTAGATAGAGCCGTAGTCCTCTCAGGCGGCTGCTGTCCAGCTTCCTCATAAACCAAAATGAATGACAGTACCCAGCGAGAAGAAAAGGGTAGTTGCCGAGGCTTTTTGACCCTTGCACCTACCGGCAAACGCCACAAACAAGGAAGATAGAACCTTAAGGCACGCACCACATCCAGGTTGTGTAGCAGACGTTCTTTCGGAGGAGGATTAGGACAAAAAGGAAGGAACTATAAACTCCTTATATTGCGGTCAGAGAAAAAAAAAAATTCCAATTTGGTACGGAGAACAGCCTTATCCGCATCGAAAATAAGATAAGGGGAAATCACACTGTAAAGCAGAAAATTCTGAAACTATACGAGCAGAAGAAATAGCCAACAAAAACTTTCCAAGATAAAAGATCAATATCAACAGAATGCATAGGTTCAAAACAGAGATTGTCGAGAACATGAAAACCAGATTAAGGCTCCAGGAAGAGCAACAAAGTTAAACATCGGCCTGATACCAACCAGGGCTTGAACCTCCGGCAAAGAAGCTTATTTCTTGAGAGACAAAAATGAAAAGGCAGAGATCTGTTCCATTAGAGACCTTAGCTGATAAACCTTTCTCCAAACCCTCTTGGAGGAACAACATAATTCGAGCAAACCTTGAGCCAAGGGAAGTCTCAAGAGTTGTAGCAGGAAGGAGTGCCAGATCTTATGATTAATCCAACGAGATACAGGCATACAAGCCTGAATCAGGGGGACAAAGACCCTATCTGAAAGGCCTTTAAAAGATAGAACTAAAATGGACAAACTCCACGCAGTCAGCCTCATAGAATCAAGATTTTAAGCATGAAAGGACATTGAAGTAAAAAGTCTGATCTCAGTGGCAACCTCCACAGTGGGAAGGAGACATCTCCTAGAACTGCAAAGCAAGATCTGTAAGGCCGAGCTGTAGTAATTGAGATCACCGAGGTCCGCTCCAGTGAGAAAGTAACATATCAGACTGAACCGCAAGGCGTTCACCAACACTGCCTGAGGGTCCCTTGATCTGGACCCTTATTTGGGCCGTTCAACATTGAGACAGAAGGCCATGAGGACTAACTCCGGAACACCCCAACTGAGTTGCATCTTGGAAAAACATCCGGGTGAAGGGCTCACTCCCCTGGATGAAAAGGCTGACTGCTCAGATAGTCTGCTTCCCAATTGTCAAATCCTGTAAATGTACGAAAAAGGACAATAGTGGGACTCTGCCAATTGAAGGATGCGAGAGACTTCCTTCATAGCCAGGGAACTTCTTGTTCCTTCCTTATGATTGAAATAAGCCACAGATGTTATGCTGTCTGATTGAAATCTGATAAACGGGACAGAAAAACGGTTGAGGCCACGCCACCAGAGCATTAAAAATCTCTCAACTCCAGAATGATTATGGAAAGAATGATTCTTCCGGCAACTGGTATCCCAGGGCAAAACTGGCGACCGCAGCTGGAGTCAAAATGTCGGCCCTCCATCTGGTAGGCTTGCTTACCCACCAAGCCACCGGGGGATCTTGCTTTTTAAGGAACCCCAAAATGCCCCCCAGCCCAGGAGGCTGGTATCCGAAGACACAATCTCCCACAACGATCTCAAAAGGCACATGCCTTGGGACATTTGGAATCTACTGTAGTATCTCCAAAAGAGAAAACTATTTATTATTGCACTGCTATAATTAACCGTAGCAGAGATAATAAAATACTGTTGTTATCTTAGAGACAACAGTATGGTATGGAAAAAAAGGAAATAGCTACAGAGATCTGTAACCTACTGTAGTACTCCTTAAAAGAAAATATGAATTATTGCACATCAATATATATAACACCAGTAGAGGAGAGTAAAATATTGCTATATCTCAAAGAGAGAAAGAATAGAGTTTGAAAAACAGAATACCTACAGGGATCTGAAAGCTATAGCAGTATCTCCTAAGAAACATTGTATTATAGCATCACAATAAAAAAAACAACAACAAAAAAAAAAAAACACACAACAGAGGCAGAGCCAATAAAATACGGATATATCTTGTAAAGAGAATATATATGGTATTGAAACAGAAAAAACACAGATATCTGAAATTTACTGTAGTCTAAGTGAAACCATGCATTATTGCACAGCAATTAGAAACAGCAGTAAAGGCTAATACAATACTGATAAATCTTGGAGAAAAATATGGAATTGAAAAACAGTAAATAACTACATAGATCTGAAACCTACTGTAGTATCCCCTATGAGACATTAATAATTATTCCACGGCAATAAATAACAGTAGCAGAGGCTAATAAAATACTGTTATCTCTCATTGAAAGAAATATTTTAAAAACTTTTCTGTTTATAATTCCATATAAGTATTATTGGAACACTATGGGTGCATCATTAAACCCAGGGAAAGAATAAAAGATTACATTCTGGTTTAGGCTTTGAAAAATATACATAAGAATGTCCCAAATGAGGACATGTAAACACCTAGGTGAGGGATATTGTCATACACAGAAAAATTCAGTTACCATTGGCGTAGATTGAGATGTAGATTAATATCAGAGAAAGCTATGTAGTGCTAAGATAAAAGCCCATACCGAGTACTACACCCCATACATTCACTATTAAGAGGGTATACAATTTTCAACAAACACGTGAAACATAAAAAAAAAATTCTCAGAGACAGTAAAGCCCCTCATGAAAAGAAATGCTTTCATAAGAGGATAAGAGATATCTTGAAAAAAAGGGAAGGTAGCCTGAATAAAACTTTTTTATAATTATTGAACCGAAAAAACAGTTTGTGTTCAAACATAGGCACTAGTATTTACTGTATAAAAATACTTATAATAAAAATGTCCATATTTGGCAATATTTCAAGTTGCATTACAATTAAATCGCCATTAGATGGCAGCAAACACCAGAGAAATTTAGATAAGAAAAAATAATTTAAAGGGACATTATATCCTAGATTTTTGTTTGCATAAATGTTTTGTAGATTATCCATTTATATAGCCCATACAGGTTTTTAAATGTATAGTTTTGCTTATTTTTAAATAAAATTGTACTAATTTTCAGACTCATAACCAAGACCCAAAGTTTAGGAGAACACGGATGTATACCTACTCCAGCTTGCTTCTGTTTGAGTAAAGAGTCTTTTCATATGCAGAGGAAGGGGGTGTCTGCTTCCCCCCCCCCCCCGCCACTTTCAGCTACCTTTTTAACAGAGTTAAATCGGAAGCTTCCAAGTAAGTTTTTAACTCTTTTGTGCCAGGGTTACCGTGTCTACATCCGAACTGTTCCGATGTAAACAATTTGCGTGCGATCACGAGATTTCAATGATGGGATTGCGTCAGGGGGTTTCCCTATGATGCTAGGCACACCCTCCAGACAGCGATCCCATCAGGGAAGCGCCAGTGGCTTCAGGAAAGCCAAGCGGTTAGGACGTTTTATTCCGTCTTTGGTGCTAAAGCCCAGCAAAATTCAAACGGAATACAACGTCCTAACGGCGTTAAAATGTTAAACTGTTTTATACTACATTTTTAGATCATTATCTGTGCATATTATTCTTTATAGTAGTGTATATTACATGCAGTCATATGAAAATTGGTGTATACTGTCCCTTTGAGATCTGATTTTATTACATAAAACAGAATTAGTGGCATACATAGAAAACGTACGAGGAACTTCCCCTAGAATAAGCCACCTATTAAAAAAAAATAATAATAATTTGGAATAATAGAAACAGAATAACTCCCAGGGCAAAAAAAAACAACTTACAGCTTTCAAATGGCACAATATGCAATAGAGGGCTGCTATAAAAGGCATTATAATAATACACAAAAATCTAGACAGTGGCGGAAGAGTCTTTTTTAACCCCACCACTGCTGGACGCAATCACCACAATATGGAGCAATTAAAATTAAGGGTGATTCCGCCCGCCTCCAAAAAATACCCTCCAGCAAGAAAGAAAGACTCTTTTTAGCTGAAATAAGTGTTCACTAACCAGAATAGAGACCAGATTGTGATACTGCGGAGTGGCGTGAGGCGACAGATACCTCTGTCATGATTCACCGATGAGAAAGAGTAAGAGAGAAAGGAGGCCCCAGGAGCAAAGTGGCATAGAAGCCCCTCACACTCTCAAGCACGCGTTTCTAAGTTGCTAATCACAGGAATAAGGCCTCTCTCACTGGAGATACCTATCGCACTGGAGATAAGCATCTAGAGGAGCGCAACAAAAACACAGATCGTGGTTGGAAGCGCTTTAATTGAAGTACGCACCACTGCAGAGGAAATAAAATAGCGGAGCCATTAATAAAAATTTTACAGTATAGGGAACATAACATCTGAGGTACTACACCCCATAATTATTGCTTACATCTAGATGGCAGTTCTACTGTAGACAACGTACCCCAGTACCTTATCTGGTACTTGTTAAAGTTCAGGAGCCCTGTTTAACAATCCTGTACTGAGGACCGCAGGAGTGTTGACCATGTGGCGTGAAGATACAGGCCTGATCACAGAATAAGCACACAAAGCGGTCTGACTGCGGCAATTGCAGCCAAACTGGACCCTGTGCATAAAGGACTTTAGGGCATATAAGCACGCAAAGCGGGCTGACTGCCGAGATCGCGGCCTAACCCTAAACTAACAAAAATGCATAAAGTGCTTAGCATCTAAGTTACAGTACAGCACATCCAGCTCTTTTTTAAAGCTCCATTCAAATAAAATGCCCTTGAGAAATACATTATATGGCTGTTGTCATAGCCATGCTTGGATTTGGCGACAAAAATAGTCCCCATATATGTAAGCCAGGACTCCAGTAACGAAAAAAAAATACCTGGTCCTCCAGAGTATAGGGCAAAATTAAAATACATACTGCTCTGAGCCCAAAATATCCTGAAATCAGGATATAACTTGCTCCCCAGACCTTCTGAGTGAACACAAGGTGCAACCCGGTCACCCATAATGGATTCCTTTATCTTTTACTGTAAATTTAAGAGTAAAGGACTTACCTTCCAGGGTCTCTGCTGTGGAACAGACACAGCACGTCTGATAGCTTCATCCAGACTTCTGACAGGGACGTGAAGCACAAATGAAAGCAGTGTAAACCCAACACTGGTTGCCAGGTGGGGGTGTTAGCATACATTGTTGAAAGGAGGACAGGGAAGTTCCCTACGACATTCAACAGCTATCAATACTCTTACTAAAGAGGTTTACATGGACACAGCATTAACCCAAGTCCTATCTTGAAAGGGAAACTACCCATTAAAGGATTCAATTTTCTTCAGAGCACCATCTTCACTTCCTCCTAGTTACAGAGGCAAAGAATATCTGGGGAGTATGGGTAGTGGGAGAATACTTAAGCTATGGCTGGGGTGTCTTTGCCTCCTCCTGGTGGCCAGGCGATGAATTTTCCCAACAGTAATGAATGGATTCGGGGACTCTCCATGCCATTGGAAAGAAAAAAGGACAGCAGTTTACAGGGTTATGACTCACTTTGAGACTGTAATACTTCCATTATTTATGTTGCCCACTTTGAATATTATACAGAGAACCGTACTTGCACATTGCAGACTTCACAATCTTAACTCTGCTTATATATCTATCCTAAATTGTTCTCAGTAGAAGTGAGAAGATTCTGCAATACAATGAAAGTTTTAATAAGTGACAATGGCAAGCCATATTTCCTCTAGTAACAAATCCACATTGGCACCTGCAAAAAAGTTATGGGGCTGGAGCTTTGGCCATTGAAAAACAAATGATAAAATGTATTCATAACATTTCCACAAATGTTGGTATGTTTTCTGTAATCTTGCAATAAAGTAATTATAAGGTATGTTTTGTCCCTTTAATGTATAAATACATTTCCTACTCTGTTACAACATATTATACCAGGACTGTTCTTTAACTTTAACCTATTTACAATATTAGTAATCATAAAGTAAAAGATAGGGACTTTAAAGTGAGTTAATTTTCTGCCAAAACATTAATTCCATCGATTCATCTTATAAACCTGTATGTAGTCACTAACTTTTTTCCCCCTTTATTTTTCTCACATACTGTCTTTTCTGATCCTGCACCCACCCGCTCATTTTCCTGTTTTTTCTCTCACACACGTAAGAGCGGTCCCATCCGCTCTTACGTGTTCATCCATGCGCGCTACAGTGAAGCATCCTGTATTGTGCATGCGTTAAAATACGATCTCTGCTGCGATACATTTTAAAACAATGAATCACTCGATTCCCACCCAAAAAAAACCCTAGTCTACAATAAACTACCAATAGCCCTTAAAAGGGCCTTTTGTAAAGTATTGCCCTAAGTTAAACAGCTTTTACCTGTAAAAAAAAAAAAAAAAAAAATACAAAGACCCCCCCCCCCCCAAAATAAATAAAACAATTTGGTCTTTTGCATTGCCCTGAAAAGGGCATTTAGCTCTTTTAAGAATAGCCCAAACCCTAAACTAAAAAAACCCCCAAAAACCTTAAAAATAACCAACACTAACCCCTCTTTAGGTACTCACAGTTGCTGAAGTTCCGCTTGAAGGATCTTCATCCCGGCGGCATAGAGGGGGTCCACCCTGAAGACATCAGGTTGCTGCTGTATACTGAATCTTCAATGCAAGGTACGTGATTCAAAATGGAGTCCCTTGCATTCCTATTGGCTGATTTGTTTTTTTAGAAATTCAATTTAGCCAATAGGATGAGAGCTACTGAAATCATATTGGCTGATTTGAACAGCCAATACATTTTAAGAAGCTCTCATCCTATTGGCTGTTTTGAACAGCCAATAGGATTTCAGTAGCTCTCATCCTATTGGCTGATTTGAATTTCCAAAATCAAATCAGCCAATAGGAATGCAAGGGACGCCATTTTGAATCGTGCACCTTGCATTGAATATTCAGTATACGGCAGGGGCAACCATATGAAGAGGATGCTCCGCGCCGGATGTCTTCAGGATGGTCCCGCTCCGCCCTGCCGGGATGAAGATCCTTCAAGCAGGACTTGCCTAAAGTGGGGTTAGTGCTAGGTTTTTTTAATTTTTTTTTTTTTTTTTTAGTTTAGGGCTATTCTTAAAAGAGCTAAATGCCCTTTTCAAGGCAACGCAAAAGAGCTAAATGTTAGGTCTTTGTAATTTTTTCTTCTTCAGGTAAAAGAGCTGTTTAACTTAGGGCAATGCCCTAAAAAAGGCCCTTTTAAGGGCTATTGGTAGTTTATGCTAGATTAGGTTTTTTATTTTGGGGTGTTTTTTTTTTTTTAAACAAAATATGAGTATTAGAATAGGAATAATTGTTATTTTGTGATATGTTTTTTTTTCTCGTTTTGAGGTGGGTTTTTCATTTTAGAATAGACTTTTTATCTTTAAATGGGCAGTAAAAGAGCTGAATGCCCTTTTAAGGGCAATGCCCATACAAATGCCCTTTTCAGGGCAATGGGTAGATTAGATTTTACTTTATTTTTATTTTGTGGGGGGTGGGGGTTTGTATACTGTTAGGGGGTGTTTGTTTTTCTTTTGTAGAAAAAGAGCTGATTTCTTTAGGGCAGAGCTTTCCAAACTTTTCATGTCGGGGACACACTTTTTAGACCTACATCATTTAGCGACACAGTAATTCAGTTGTACAGGTTAAACTAACTTGTTTTAAGAGATACGGACACATACATAAATGATATAATAACGAAATGTGTTTACAAGTAACAGTAAGTATGTGCAAGAATTAAAAAAAAAAAGTTTAATAACACCAATAGCTACTTACTATTTTAATGGGATGTATGAGGTTGATGGGATGAACACAGTTTCTGAATATTTGGTGGAATATTAGACACTCACATTTTTAAGCTTCCCCTTCTTATCCATATATCAAGAGCAGGAACAGCAATGCACTAATGGGAGCTAGCTGCAAAAAAACCCAACACTTTGACTTCTGACTTCAGCTCAGCGTTTAAGCTGCTGCCCTGAGAGCTCTGCGAGTCTGACTGACTACTGCCCGCGCTGCAAACACACTGCTGTCCCACTCACTGACTACACTTGCAGTCAACAAGCCAATTAAGGAGACTACACGTGCAGTCAAGAGCCAATGTGTTGCCAAAGCCGCCAATAGGAATAGTTTCAGTTCCCACTGAGCTGCGCCAATAGGTTAAGATGATCTGTGACCCCCTAGGTATCACGTGTCAACCATGTGATATGTGTAGCAAGCGGAAAGTGGGAAACCAAAAAAAAAAAACATTTAAAAAAATTAAAAATTTAAAAAAAAATTGTGCTGAAGCAGGGACACACCTACACACTGCTGCCGACACACTAGTGTGTCCCGACACACAGTTTGGAAAGCACTGCTTTAGGGCAATGCCCTACAAAAGGGCCCTTGGCAGTTTATTATAGATTAGTTTTTTTTTTATTTTGGAGTGTTTGTTTTATTTTTTAATAAATTTTTTAAAAGGGTATTAGAATAGGAATAATTTTTATTGTTTTGGATAATTTTCGTTTGTTATTTTAGGTTTTAGTGTAATGCAGCTTAGGTTTTTATTTCACAGATAAGTTTGTATTTCTAGGTAGCTATTAAATAGTTAACCATTTACCAACTAGTCTACCTAGTTAAAATACATACAAACTTACCTTTGAAATAAAAGTAAAACCTAAGCTAACTACAATACAACTATTAGTTATACTGTAGCTAGCTTAGGTTTTATTTCACAGGTAAGTATGTATTTAGTTTTAAATAGGTATTATTTAGTTAATAACTAACTTTAATTTAGCTATATTTTAATTATGTTAAAGTTAGGGGGGGTTAGGGTTACAATAGCATTAGGTTCAGGGGTTAATATAGTTTAATTCATGTTGTTGCAATGTGGGGGGGGGGGGGGCTGGCGGTTTAGGGGTTAATAGGTTTATTTAGTGTAGTGATGTGGGAGGCCAGAGGTTTAGGGGTTAATAACTTTATTTAGTGGCAACGATGTCGGGAGCGGTGGAATAGGGGTTAAAAGCTTTATTACAGTGGCGCCAACATCGGGAATGGAAGATTATGGGTTAATAACATTAAATAGGTGCCTGGCAATATCTTGAGCGGCAGATTAGGGGTTAATAACATTACGTGGGTGTCAGTGATGTCGGGGTGGCAGATTAGGGGTTAATAACATTACGTGGGTGTCAGTGATGTCGGGGTGGCAGATTAGGGGTTAACAACATTACACAGGTGTCAGCGATGTCGGGGGCGGCAGATTAGGGGTTAATAACATTACGTGGGTGTCAGCGATGTCGGGGTGGCAGATTAGGGGTTAACATTACACAGGTGTCAGAGATGTCGGGGGCGGCAGATTAGGGGTTAATAACATTACGTAGGTGTCAGCGATGTTGGGGTGGCAGATTAGGGGTTAATAACATTACATAGGTGTCAGCGATGTCGGGGTGGCAGATTAGGGGTTAATAACATTACATAGGTGTCAGCGATGTCGGGGGCGGCAGATTAGGGGGTGTTTAGACGTGGGGTTTATGTTAGGTTTGAACGTTACTTTTTTTCTCCATAGACATAAATGGGGCTGCGTTATGGAGCTCTTCATTCCGTGATCTCAGGTGTTAGGTTTTTTTCTAACCCGCTCTCCCCACTGATGTCTATGGAGGAAGCGTGCACAAGCACATCAAAACAACGCTTGTATTTTGTGCGGTATGGAGCTCAACGTCACCATATAACACGCACAAGCCGGCTGTTTCAAAACTTGTAATAGCTGCGCTATAGAGGGTTAAATAACACAACTTTTGTTGCACTCGTTAAGTTCCCTATAGCGCGCATAACTCGTAATCTCCTGACAGTAAATAGAGGTTTAAGTTTACCATCACTTTAAACTTGTGCTCAGGAGTTGCAGGGGTTTAAGACTTATGGCCTGATGATCAAAGGTTTGCAAGCAAAAACGTGACAAACCACATTTAGCCTATTTAAAAATAAAAATGGTTGAGCCATCTCCCATAGATATATTGAGAGTTCTGTGCCATGTAAAAGTTTGCAATGGAGGATGGCGTATACAGGGAGAACGAGGTGTTTGTTTAAACTTTAAATATTACGCCCAATACAAATCAAAATATGCTATTTTTAGTGCTCTGTACCTTAAATTCACAATTTTCTTTTTAGAATTTTTCTTTCAAAATAATTAGTGTTTTGAGTATTTTGATGAAAAGCTTGCCACCTTTTAATTTGTGAGGAAAAACCCCCTGAGATCTGTAGGGTGGAAATGTTTAGATAATTACGCTTGGATTTGACCATTTTATATACGCCCATGGAGTCCTGATGTTTAGCTCAATTACGCTTTGTATTTAGCACTTACAAGTATGAATTTCTATGTATCTTTTGCACACCCAGTGTACTTAAATTATGATTTATGCTGTGCATATTTAATAGGATTTATTCCTGTGACATCTACAAAATTTTACATTTTTGATCAAATACGATTTTTGATACAACTTAATACCATTTTTTTCCTGTTGTACGTGTGTATGAATGGTCTAATTATTTGTTTTGTATCATTTTTAAAATAAGGATTTTCATTGTGCACTTTTTGTAATGTATGCACCTCCTCCCCATATGAAAATGCAGTATACACCCCTTAGAGAGACACCCTGTTTCAGGGTAAAAAGTGGCTTTAGATAATTATACAAAAAGGAAATAGAAGTACTCTTGAGCATTTTTAAATAATCTCGCCAGCCCAGAGACGGTTAGTCCAGCGGTCTCCAAGTTCTTAGATTGTCTCTCCTTAGCCTAGAGCCAATTTCATCCTTAATGTTAAATAAGATTACATGAAATAAATATTTCTAGAGTCTAGATTAAGCAGAATACAATAGGAGGCATATTACCTTTACTTGATCTGATGTAATGCTTGGGGTGTTTTTCAGCAGATTCAAGTAAACTCCACCAGGGGTTCTCCTCCTGCTGCCATTCTAAAAACATTTATTAGAAACACATAGGTTCATTATTGCACACTGCAAATAAACATCATGCATGATAGGACTGCTATCTTTTTCTGAAGCAATAACTGTACTATAAAGATATTGGTTAGGATTTACTGGTATAAAAATATAGCAAAATAAAACTGCATGACCAGAAATTGTAAATGAGGAAAAGGCAATGACATGTAATTCTATTATATCAAAAAGTAAAGATTTAAAATTACATTGTCATATTGCCCTTTTATCAATAGTAGGCCGGTGCGATTAATCGTGATTTTTTGACTTGCAATTTTTAAAAATCGCAAGATTATGAGATTTTTGCCAATCAACATGTTTGTCGAAACCCCATTTAGCGCGGACCATGAGTGTGATGTAATCCAGAAGCACTTGTGCCCATGGTCACCATAGCAACCCACCTGTTCCGTGCTCCCCACACACGGCTGTTTCAATACTATAGCAGGTGCGCCTAACTTAGGGTAAACCCAGATTGCCGGAGTGACGGCAACAAAACACTAACAGGCAGGCTAAGGGCTAGTTTGAAAGAACGCAATTACAAAACTAAGATTGACACACGACAGTAAACCCGGAAATATCCAGGAATATAGCTCTATTGTTTCCCACGGTTAATATGGTGGGATTGGGACTTCCACCACCGAGTAAGTTGGAAGAGCAAGAACAGAGGGAGAGCCAGCGAGAGTAGCCGCCGTGAGGCTAGGGAGCAGTGTATACTTTTAACGGATAATGAGGAACAGACTTGCTTTACAGAGACGGTAAAAACTCATGTAGTGAATATTTCATATGCTTATCCAATGCAAGGCCTGGGGGCCACAGTTCTTGTCCCTTCACCATGTTTAGTCTAGCCCTACACTTCTCCCAATTGAAATATGTTGGTGCTAAAGAAGTTTTTTGTTTGTATCTTGAGCCTCTAATATTATCCTAATTAAGCAGGGGATGAATATTGATGCAGGAGAAAGAAAATCAGGCTAAATCTTTTGTTTGCATATTTCTGTGCAATTACTCAGGTATATCACTGCAGTGGATACCCATGCTAATGTTGGCAGTTTTGCATGGCAAAATAATTTGTTGCAAAGATATATTAAAGTATATGTTTATGATATGTGCTCATTGTCCCTCAGAGTAACAAGTAAATTCAAGAGGTTTGGAGAATCCGGTTCTATATTATCACCCATAAACAGAATTAACCATTAAAAGGCTTGAGGTTATATAAATGTTTAAAGAATAATAATAATAATAATAATAATAATAATAATAATTTTGGATATCCTTTCTTTGTACTGGAATTTCTGCTTTGTTTTTATATACCCCATTTGAATACTTTGTTTTAAAATCCTACAGTTAAACATGCATTTCTCAATAATAAAAAAATGCATTTAACAGTTATTTTTAAAACAATTGCGATTAAATTCTCAATATTTCATGGCCAAAATCGTGATATTCATTTTTACCCTCATATCGCACAGCCCTAATCAATAGTAAAATTACCCCAACCAGTACTATCCAACCAAAGTTTTTGGGCACAAAATGTTGCTCTTTATGGTTTGCTGCCTTTCACTATTCCATACCATATTCAACAGAGTATTCCTCTGCATCTGGCTTATACACGTTCCCTCTGTCAATATATTTCTGTTCATAAATGCATAAAATGACACAGTGCGGCACATCTTGCTGAAGTTTGTTTTCATTGATGTATGTAAATCTTAGTTCACCTAGTTAACATTCATCTGTTTTACCAACCACACATGCCCTATGCTTACATTCCTGCTTTTTTAAATACAGATAGTATGAGAATGAAGACATTTGTATAATAGGAGTAAATTAGAAAGTTGCTTACAATTCATGCTCTATCTGAATCATGAAAGACAAAAATGTGTTTTGTTTAGCTTTAATTGCCAGACCCACAGATGATGACCACATATTAACAGCACCATTGGACAATGTTACTTCAGTTTTATGCTACCAAGCGTACATGCAACATACATGTCACATCTCAGAAAATACAAAGTTCAAAGAAAACCTCTACACTGAGCTTAAAGTGAAAGTAAAGTTATGTGCTCTGCTACGCCCAGTTACATAGTTTAGTTAAAATTAATAGGAATTTAAAGGGACAGTCTACAGCAGAATTTTTATTGTTGTAAAAGATAGATAATCCCTTTATTACCCATTCCCCAGTTTTGCATAACCAACAGTGTTATAATAATATACTTTTAACCTCTGTGATTATCTTGTATCTAAGCCTCTGCAAACTGCCCCTTTTTCAGTTCTTTTGACAGACTTGCAGTCTAGCCAATCAGTGCCTGCTCCCAGATATCTTCACGTGCACGAGCACAGTGTTATCTATACGAAATACGTGAACTACCACCCTCTAGTGGTGAAAAACTGTTAAAATGCAATCTGAAAGAGGTGGGCTTCAAGGTCTAAGAAATTAGCATATGAACCTCCTAGGTTAAGCTTTCAACTAAGAATACCAAGAGAACAAAGCAAAATTGGTGATAAAAGTAAATTGGAAAATTGTTTAAAATTACATGCTCTATCTGAATCATGAAAGTTTATTTTGGCCTAGACTGTCCCTTTAATTCATCGTTTTTTTGCAAGTTAGATCTAAATATCTTTTTCGCTGCAAATAAAGTACAATTTTTCCGATTTTCAAATCAACCCGTTTTTTCTGCCAATTGACTTTCTGGCTGATCGGCGGCCGTGAAGCTAGTCATCCGACTATCTAATCAACTGCGCATGCGACAAAGCTATTGTACCCTGGATTGTGTCGGACACGTCCTCCCGATTCGCGCATGCCTTTTTATCTGTTGCTACCAAGAACGTCATCTGTTGACACTGCTTCTCCGCAACATACAAGCACAGCCTATTATTGTGATCGAGGATTCACGCATGCGCAATGCGTTCCGTGCTCGCGCATTTCTGCTACGTATAGAGCGGGTTGGACCGCTCTATACGTAAAGGCAACAAAAGATTGGAAGTGGCGGGTGGGCGGAGCAAGGATGATCACGGTAGGAAAATTATATTTAAAAAAAAACACACACATAGCGATCAATATGTTAATTTTCTAGAATACAGCAATGGGTTGCAGAGCAGAAAAATTAACTTTCACTTTAAATACTTTTATCAACATACTCCAAACACATGGCAACTTTAAAGGTTTCTTTGCTCTAATCGATGTTCAATTTGATTTAAAACAAATCCACCCTGGTGATAACAATATGTTTTTTGATGTAGAACTCACCAAGATAAATAGTCCACCATTTTGTTCAATTTCTGCAGTTTCCATAACAAGCTCGATGGCTTTCTTGGTTCCAATAGTTTTCACAACCCTCGTTATCAGGTCTTTCTTGGGCTCTCTTAGCCTACAAAAAAAAAATTTGGCAATTATACAAAACAATCAAAGTAAATTATTAAAAGGTCAAAACAAATTAATCTACTTACGTTCAACTACTTTAACACAACCGATACGAGAAAGACAACTCATAATTAAGACAAAGCACTTTCTTATGCACAGTGATTCCTGCACTTGAAGAAATATTTATTAGCCAAATATCTTGAGTGATCCGAACTATTTCTTCTTTTAAATTAACCAGAATGAGGTCACTAAAAAGATAGTCAATAAGGTAGGTAAAAGGCATATTGAAACGGAAAGTCATTTTTTCTTTGCTACATTAGTCTGTTTCCACGTCTCTTTAAGGAGACAGTGAACCTATATTCAAAAATCTGTTAGTCAAAACAAAGGTGATGGACTTGTATATTCATTGTTCACTGCCTGTTAATGGAAACAAACACTGTTTTATTGTCTTACAGGGAAGAAAATCCACAGGCATGAAAACAAAACAATTATTTATTCAAAATAGTAACATTTTTATTTATGATTTAACCTCTTAAGGACATATGACGGAATTTTTCCGTCATAAATCAATTGAACAAACTGAAAGCTGTGTCCTTAAAGGGTTAAATAGAGAATTACATTTTAAACAACTTTCCAATTTACTTCTATTATCTAATTTTCTTCATTCTCCTGGGATCCTTTGTTAAACTAAGAGCACATGGGCGAGCCAATAACAAGGCATAAATGTGAAGCCAACAATCAGCAGCTCCTAAGCTTATCTAAGTAGGTTTTTCAACGAAGGATACCAAGAGAAGAAATTAGATAAGTAAATTGGAAAGTTGATTAAAATAGCCAGCTCTCCCTAAATCAATGGTTTTCAAACCTGTCCTCAGGACTCCCCAACAGTCCAGGTTTTCTGGATTACCTTGGATGAGAGAAGGTAAAATACCCATGTTTACTTATCAGCCAATTGTTTCACATGTGCTCCAGATCTGATATCCTCAAAATCTGGCCCATTAGGGAGGCCTGAGAAAAGGTTTGAAAACCAGTGCTCTAAATCATGAAAGACAAAAAAAGCGTTTGATGTCCCTTTAATGCAGGGGTATCAAGCTCAATTTATCCGGGGGCCACTGGCCAAGTGTTATTCAGATGAAGCGGCCCCCATAGGAGAAGAAGTCTTCTGAACTGGATAGGAAGAACTGTAAGTGACATTTAGCAGTAGTGCATGGTGGGAGTTGAAGCCCACATTAGACATACACAGTTGTCTATATCTTGTGAGTGCAAAGTGAAGTGATCTGGGACTGAAAAACAACGTAAAAAGTGACATTTATCCAAGCAATGGTAGTCTACATGGGACGCTCATCTTTATATTTTATCTTTTTAGTGCCTTAACCCTTTGAGTGCTAATGACGGCTCAGAGTTTCTCACTCTGGTGCTAATGACGGCTCAGAGCCGTCATGAGCACTCTCCCACCTTGAGGGAGATCTAGGGGCTCCTTACTGCTCCTACCCCGGAGATCGTGCCTGTAGAGTGACAGGCATCGCCGGGGCTTCACGTGACGACGTCACCGCGCAACTTTATTTATACTTAACAATGTTAAGTATAGGAGGAGGGGGCATGCTGCTTAGAAGCCTGTATCTCAGGCATCTAAGTAGCTACAGACCCCCAAGAACCACTGTTGGAAAGGTAATCGCCTAACCTTTCCAACAGTGTAAGTATTGGGGGTCTGTAAAAAAAAAAAAAAAAAAAAAAAAAAAAAAAAAGAATTTCAAAAATTAAAATAAAATATTAGCACCCAGGTGGGAAATGGCTTAGCAGCCAAAGGGTTAAAGGGACACTGAACCCAATTTTTTTTCTTTTGTGATTCAGATAGAGCATGAAATTTTAAGCAACTTTCTAATTTATTCCTATTATCACATTTTCTTTATTCTCTTGGTATCTTTATTTGAAATGCAAGAATGTAAGTTTAGATGCCGGCCCATTTTTGGTGAACAACCTGGGTTCTCCTTGATGATTGGTGGATAAATGCATCCACCAATAAAAAAGTGCTGTCCAGAGTACTGAAGCAAAAAAGCTGAGATGCCTTTTTCAAATAAATATAGCAAGAGAATGAAGAAAAATTGATAAAGAGTACATTAGAAAGTTGCTTAAAATAACATGCTCTATCTGAATCACGAAAAAAAAATTTTGGGTTCAGTAACCCTTTAATAGATCATCAACTAGTTACACCTCTTAGAACCCTAAAAAAATAAATAAAATGACAGCCCAAACCAGTGGCGTCACTAGGGTTGGTGTCACCCGGTGCGGTAAGTCATGGTGTCACCCCCCCCCCCCAGAAAGCAGACACACACAAAAACACAGGCAAACACACATACAAACACTCAGACACACTTAAAAACATACTGAGATGCACACACAAACACTCGGAAACACACTCAGACACACACACAAAAACACTGACACACAAAAACTCAGACACACACATACAAAATATGTAAACTGCACTGCATTAATTATGAAGCTCATGCTCCCTGGCTCAGCAGAACATCAAATGAAAGATAAACAGAGCACTCTAAAATAAATCACTGAAGAAAAGGTTTAGGCGCACAAACTATGAAAATTCTGCTCTCTGACTCTGTTCCAAGTCTGTCAGTGCACAGCCCTGGGCCGCATGTCACTGAGCAGTGAGCACAGATAGGCAGGCAGGTTTAGGCTAGCAGCGCAACTTTGCAAGCCCCACGGCACACCCACAACATTCATAGTGAAATTGGGCAGGGGAGGAGCAAAGTACAAACAAGCAAAAGCAGCCAGGAAAACTATTTGTTGAAATTGCAGTACTGGCTCAAGGGGCAAAAAAATTGTGTGGCTACAACTTCCCCAGTCCCACTAATGTTCACAAATGCCAGCCTCTAATAAAATAATCTATGCATCTCAACATTGTATTTCTTTGAATTTCAATAAAATGTAAAAATTTTTTTTTTTTTTTTTTGGTGTCACCCCCTGGAGGGTGTCACCCGGGTGCGGCCCGCCCCTCCCGCCCCCCCCCCCCCCTAGTGACGCCACTGGCCCAAACTGATGGTTTACTTATTAAACAATGGAGGGCCATATAAAACTATTTTGAGCCTGGGGCTGGTACTTTGAGACCACTGCTTTAATGGCTTTTAAATGAAAAAGAGTGAAGACCCTTACTTAAAGGGATAGAAAGGTCAACATTTAAGTGTGTATGGGTGCATTTTAAATAAAAGCATTCCCCCCCCCACAATGATTAAAAGATGTTTTTTTGCCACATCCCTTTTAACGCGTTCCCATGGTATTCTGTGTTGAAGAGATATGTAGGCAGGAAATAGTGCTGCCATCTAGTGCTCTTGCAAAACTTCTGCCATATAGTGCTCTAGAAATGGGATACCAAAAGAATGCAGACAAATTGATAATAGAAGTAAATTAGAAAGTTGTTTAAAACCAAATGCTCTATCTGAATCATAAAATAAAGATTTTGAGTTTCATATCCCTTTAAACTAGAGATAAAATAACTCAAGAAAGTTACAATAAACCTTTAATTACCATAACAAAAAAAGTACATCGGTTGACACATTTATCTAACAATTAGGAGCCCCCCCCAGAAAAAAAGTGCATGAAATAAACCCTTTGAACATAAAAGTCCCATTCCACTATCTTTATTAAACTGTTTTTTTTATATGAATAACCATAAAGGTACAAAAATCTTACCTATGCGCAATTTCATCTGAAACTTTGTCTTCAGGATCAAGCTCACATATTTCATATCGGCCTTTGTAGTCCATTTCTAATCTCTCTCCTAGTCTTTCCTTTATAGGCCGCTTCCTCTTCAGGTGTCCATTCTCCTCTTTTGGTGCAGGCTCCTTCTCTTCTTGCATATATTCCTCCAACTCTTTGTCCAGTTTACGTACCTCATCATCATTTTCTTTTGCCATCATCTTCCTTGCAAGGACATAGTTATAAGTCTCTGATTGCCTGCTCATATCCAGTTGACTTTCCATGTCCATTATACACAGTTCATTGGCCACTGCCTCCTGTGTTTGCTCTTGAATCACTGCCCCCCATATGTTGTTGACTTTTACCCCACTAGCACCAGTTGTGGTGGTCCTGCAAGCTTCACGGACAGAATGAGAAGACTTCTGGCGCTTTCGCCTCCATAGAGCCCCATCTTCTTCATCAGAATCAGACTGACTATCATCACTGGAGTCAAGGCTTTTTATATTTCGGTAGGGGACATTAGACTGAAATGGAGGGTTAGTCCTATATCCTATTGAAGAACTGGTCAATTGTGGTTTCTGGAAAATAATCATATTATATTTTATATCTATATCCTTGTTTGATGGGTATATAAATAAAAATCTATATACAAACTAGATAGATAAACAGCTGAGGGTGCACCATTTTTTAATAAAAAGAAAACCAAGAAGACAAAACATGAACATTAGCAGTATTTAATTAACTTAAATATAAATGTTTAAGTAAACCCATATATTAGACTTAAAAAAATAATTTGAAATACACAAGGCACAAAATCTGATATTTTTCTGTACCTTCATATTCCCGTTTAGTTTTATACACACAAATATCAACGTTTCTAACCTTATAGCAATTTGAATAAATTCAAATAGGAAATGCAGTGCCTATGATCATACACAGTTCTAAAACAGTGGTTAACCCCTTAATGACCAAGGACGTACGCCACACGTCCTCAAAAAAAAGATAGTTAATGACCGAGGACGTGTGGCGTACGTCCTTGGTCTGGAAAGCAGCTGGAAGCGATCCTGCTCGCTTCCAGCTGCTTTCCGGTTATTGCAGTGATGCCTCGATATCGGGGCATCCTGCAATAACCCCCCATGGCCATCCGATGCAGAGAGAGCCACTCTGTGGCCCTCTCTGCACCGGACATCGGTGGCCGGTATCGTTGGTGGGTGGGAGCAAGCCTGGGAGGCGGTGGGCGGCCATCGATGTGCCGAGTAGAGGGAAGGGGGGCGGGACAGTAGGGAGCGCGCGCGTGCACGGGGGGCGGCGGGCAGGCGCGTGCACGGGGCGGGAGCGGGAGGGAACCGCTACACTGCAGAAAAATAAAGCTGTAAAAAGCACCAAAAAAAAAAAAGTTTTGAAACTTCTAAATAAACAGCTAAGGGATCTGGAAGGGGTGGGGGGAAGCTACACTACCGAAAAGGGAATTTTTTTGTAAAAAAAGGCAAATTTTTTACTAAACTGGGTACTGGCAGACAGCTGCCAGTACCCAAGATGGCGCCCATTAAGGCAGAGGGGGAGGGTTAGAGAGCTGTTCAGTGGGGGATCAGTGAGGTTGGGGGCTAAGGGGGGATCCTACACAGCAGCATATGTAAATATGCTAAAAAAAAAACCCCCACAAAAAAAGCCCAAATATAGCTTTTATTTTAGTACTGGCAGAGTTTCTGCCAGTACTTAAGATGGTGGGGACAATTGTGGGGTGGGGGAGGGAAGTGAGCTGTTTGGGAGGGATCAGGGGGTCTCATGTTTCAGGTGGGAGGCTGAGCTCTACACTAAAGCTAAAATTAACCTTGCAAGCTCCCTACAAGCTACATAATTAACCCCTTCACTGCTAGCCATAATACATGTGTGAAATGCAGCAGCATTTGGCGGCCTTCTAATTACCAAAAAGCAACGCCAAAGCCATATATGTCTGCTATTTCTGAACAAAGGGGATCCCAGAGAAGCATTTACAATCATTTGTGCCATAATTGTACAAGCTGTTTGTAAATGATTTCAGTGAGAAACCTAAAATTGTGAAAAATTTAACGTTTTTTTTCATTTGATCGCATTTGGCGGTGAAATGGTGGCATGAAATATACCAAAATTGGCCTAGATCAATACTTGGGGTTGTCTACTACACTACAGCTAAAATCATACCTAAAAGCTCCCTACATGCTCCATAATTAACCCCTTCACTGCTGGGCATAATACACGTGTAGTGCACAGTGGCATTTAGCAGCCTTCTAATTACTAAAAAGCAACGCCAAAGCCATATATGTCTGCTATTTCTGAACAAAGGGGATCCCAGAGAAGAATTTACAACCATTTAAGCCATAATTGCACAAGCTGTTTGTAAATAATTTCAGTGAGAAACCAAAAGTTTGTGAAAAAATTAGTAAAAAAGTGAACGATTTTTTGTATTTAATCGCATTTGGCGGTGAAATGGTGGCATGAAATATACCAAAATGGGCCTAGATGAATACTTTGGGATGTCTACTAAAAAAAAAAATATATACATGTCAATGGATATTCAGAGATTCCTGAAAGATATCAGTGTTCTAATGTAACTAGCGCTAATTTTGAAAAATAATTGTTTGGAAATAGCAAAGTGCTACTTGTATTTATGGCCCTATAACTTACAAAAAAAGCAAAGAACATGTAAACATTGGGTATTTCTAAACTCAGGACAAAATTTAGAAACTATTTAGCATGGGTGTTTTTTGGTGGTTGTAGATGTGTAACAGATTTTGGGGGTCAAAGTTAGAAAAAGTGTGTTTTTTTCCATTTTTTCCTCATATTTTATCATTTTTTTTTTAGTAAATTATAAGATATGATGAAAATAATGGTATCTTTAGAAAGTCCATTTAATGGCAAGAAAAACGGTATATAATATGTGTGGGTACAGTAAATGAGTAAGAGGAAAATTACAGCTAAACACAAACACCGCAGAAATGTAAAAATAGCCTTGGTCCCAAATGGACAGAAAATGGAAAAGTGCTGTGGTCATTAAGGGGTTAAAAGGGACACTGAACCCAAATTTTTTCTTTCGTGATTCAGCTACAGCATGCAATTTTAAGCAACTTTCTAATTTACTCCTATTATCACATTTTCTTCATTCTCTTGGTATGTTTATTTGAAAAGCAAGAATCTAAGTTTAAATGCCAGACCATTTTTGGTGAACAACCTGTCTTGTCCTTACTGATTGGACAGCACCAATAAACAAGTGCTGTCCATGGTTCTGAACCAAAAGTTTGCTGGCTCCTTAGCTTAGATTCCTTCTTTTTCAAATAAAGATAGCAAGAAAAAAAAAGAAAATAATGATAGGAGCAAATTAGAAAAAGTTGCATGCTCTGATTAATGAAAGAAATTTTGGGTTCAGTGTCCCTTTAAGAAAAGTATTTGATATTTAAAATCACCAAGAAAATTTTAGAAACCAGACGCACACATTTCATGAACCAGTCAAAGGTGTTTGCATAAAAATATTTAGATAAATAAAAAATTATTTGGAATGAAAATTAAAATGTTATACAAAAAATAAGTTAGGAATGAAAATTCCCTCTCACCAACAAAAAGGGAAATTTTAAGGGAGAATTTACTTTACACACACTTAAAGATATGTGTAATGCAACCTTTTTATTTTATGATTCAGAAGGATCATACATTTGTTAACAACTTTCCAATGTATTTATATTATGCTTTGTTTCCTTTGTTGAAGGAGCAGCAATGCTCTACTGGTAGCTAGCTGACCGCTACAGGCGAGCCAATGACTAGGGTAGGCATATTTGTGCAGCTACCAATCAGCAGTACTTGGCTACTCCTGAGCCTACCTAGGTATTCTTTTAAATAAATAATAAAAAGAAAATTAAGCAAATTAGATGATATAAGTAAACTGCAAAGTTATCTAAAACTGTATTCTCTATCTGAAATATAATAGACTTTTTTTTTTGGGGGGGGGGGGGATTCATACCCCTTTAAAACTTGTGATTGATGTTAAAGGGACATGAAACCCAAAAATATTCTTTCATGGTTCAGATAGAGAATACAATTTTAAACAACTTTCTAATTTACTTCTATTATCTAATGTTTTATTCTCTTGGTATCATTTGTTGAAGGAGCAGCAATGCACTAATGGTTTCTAACTGAACAAAATGGGTGAGCCAATCACAATCAGTATATATACAGTGGATATAAAAAGTCTACACACCCCTGTTAAAATGTCAGGTTTCTGTGATGTAAAAAAAATGAGACAAAGATAAATCACTTCAGAACTTTTTCCACATTAAATGTGACCTATAAACTGTACAACTCAACTGAAAAACAAACTGAAACGTTTTAGGTGAAGGGAAGAAAAAAAAAACAAAAACCCCCCACTAAAATAATGTGGTTGCATAAGTGGGGATGTAGCTGTGTTCAGAATTAAAGTGATGGTAAACTCTCCCCTTTATAAAATCAGATCTGGAATGTAAGCGCTATTTTAGATGAAGTTTAATTCATTAGCTGTAATGAAGATGCAGTATAACTTAGTTATTAATATAGATATGAAATGCAAATACTGCATGCTCCTCCTCCCACTTCAAAAGTAAACTTTTCTGTGAGCTAAAGATTGAATTGTTGTCCAATCAGCGCTCTCCCCATATGGCACTTTTGTTGTAGCTAGAGCATTGATTGGAGAGTAATTCAATCATTTAGCCGACAGGAAAATTGACTTTTGAAGTGGGTGGTGTAACTTGGGGTATTTGAATTTCATATCTATATTAATAACTAAGTTATAGCGCATCTTCATTGCACATGATGAATAAAACCCCATCTAAAATAGCTCTTACATTCCAGATCTGATTTTATAAAGGGAAGAGTTTACCATCACTTTAAGCAATCACATTCAAAATCATGTTAAATAGGAGTCAGCATACACCTGCCATCATTTAAAGTGCCTTTGATTAACCCCAAATAAAGTTCAGCTGCTCTAGTTGGTCTTTCCTGAAATTTTCTTAGTCGCATCCCACAGCAAAAGCTATGGTCCACAGACAGCTTTCAAAGCATCAGAGGGATCTCACTGTTAAAGGGACAGTCTACACCAGAATTTTTATTGTTTTAAAAGATAGATAATCCCTTTATTACCCAGTCCCCAGTTTTGCATAACAAACACAGTTATAATAATATACTTTTAACCTCTGATTATCTTGTATCTAAGCCTCTGCAAACTGCCCCTTTTTCAGTTCTTTTGACAGACTTGCAGTCTAGCCAATCAGTGATGGCTCCCAGATAACTTCACGTGCACGAGCACAGTGTTATCTATATGAAATACATGAACTAACACCCTCTAGTGGTGAAAAACTGTTCAAATGCAATCTGAAAGAGGTGGGCTTCAAGGTCTAAGAAATTAGCATGTGAACCTCCTAGGTTAAAGGGACAGTATACACTCATTTTCATATAACTGCATGTAATAGACACTACTCTATAAAGAATAAGATGCACAGATACTGATATAAAAATCCAGTATAAAACTGTTTAAAAACTTACTTAGAAGCTTTCAGTTTAGCTCTGTTGAAAAGGCAGCTGGAAAGCCCACTGCAATTGGGAAATAAGACACTCCCCCCCTCCCCCTTCTTTTGCATATAAAAAGACCCTTTACACAAACAGGAGCAAGCTGGAGAAGGTAGCTGACAGTATTCAAATAAAACTTTGGGGCTTGGTTAGGAGTCTGAAAATCAGAGCAATGTTATTTAAAAATAAGCAAAATGATACATTTTTTAAAAAAAACAAACTTTATGGGCTTTATAAATAGATCATCTACAAAACATTTATGCAAAGAAAAAATGAGTGTATAATGGCCCTTTAAGCTTTCAACTAAGAATACCAAGAGAACAAAGCAAAATTGGTGATAAAAGTAAATTGGAAAATTGGTTAAAATTACATGCTCTATCTGAATCATGAAAGTTTATTTTGGCCTAGACTGTCCCTTTAAAAGGTATCAGCCAGGAGAAGGGTACAAAATAATTTCCAAGGCATTAGATATACCATGGAACCCAGTGAAGACAGTCATCAAGTGGAGAAAATATGGCACAACAGTGACATTATCAAGAACTGGACGTACCTCCAAAATTGATGAAAAGACGAGAAGAAAACTGGTCTGTGAGGCTACCAAGAGGCCTACAGCAACATTAAAGGAGCTGCAGGAATATCTGGCAAGTACTGGCTGTGTGGTACATATGACAACAATCTCACATATTCTTCATATGTATACGCTATGGGGTAGAGTGGCAAGACGAAAGCCTTTTCTTACGAAGAAAAACATCCAAGCCAGGCTAAATTTTGCAAAAACACATCTGAAGTTTCCCAAAAGCATGTTGCAAAAAGTGTTCTGGTCTGATGAAACCAAAGTTGAACTTTTTGGCCATAATTCCAAAAGATATGTTTGCTGCAAAAACAACACTGCATATCACCAAAAAAACACCATACCCACAGTGAAGCATGGTGGTGGCAGCATCATGCTTTGGGGCTGTTTTTCTTCAGCTGGAACTGGGGCCTTAGTTAAGCTAGAGGGAATTATTAACAGTTCCAAATACCAGTCAATATTGGCACAAAACCTTCAGGCTTCTGCTAGAAAGCTGAACATCAATAGGAACTTCATCTTTCAACATGACAATGACCCAAAGCATACATCCAAATCAACAAAGGAATGGCTTCACCAGAAGAGGATTAAAGTTTTGGCATGGCCCAGCCAGAGCCCAGACCTGAATCGGATTAAAAATCTGTGGGGTGATCTGAAGAGGGCTGTGCACAGGAGATGCCCTCGCAATCTGACAGATTTGGAGTGTTTTTGCAAAGAAGAGTGGGCAAATCTTGCCAAGTCAAGATGTGCCATGCACATAGACTCATACCCAAAAAGACAGTGCTGTAATAAAATCAAATGGTGGTTAAACATATTTTTTTATTTTTTCTTCCCTCTACCTAAAACATTAGTTTGTTTTTCAATTGAGTTGTACAGTTTATAGGTCACATTAAAGGTGGACAAAGTTCTGAAATGATTTATCTTTGTCTCATTTTTTTACATCACAGAAAACTGACATTTTAACAGGGGTGTGCAGACTTTTTATATCCACTGCATGCAGCCACCAATCAACAGCTAGAACCTAGGCTCTCTGCTGCTTCTGAACTTGCCTAGATAAGCATAGGATAACAAGAAAAGAAAGCAAATTAAACAATAGCAGTAAATTGGAAAGTTGTTTGAAATAGTATTCTCTATCTGAATCATGAAAGAAAAAAATTTGGGTTTCATGTCCCTTTAACTTTTATTATTCTTTATTTATAAAGCGCCAACAGATTCCGCAGCGCTACCCATGGGTACAAAGAAGAAACAATACAATAAGACAATTTTACAAATACAGGGGGGATTGAGGGCCCTGTTCCAGTGGGAACTTACAATCTAGAGATAACTTGACGTCAAACACAAATTTAACACATTCTAAATAATAACTCTTTACAATCTGTCTACTCTGTGCACGTTTATGCCGAACTACAGTTCTCTTATTTGTAATATACATTTATAATTAAATCTCACAATCATTCCTTATCCAACACAGACCTGTCTGTGCATATCATATTGCCACTAAGAAACTAAAAAAAAAATAATTAAAAAAAAGTGTAGAAATGATCACATTAATGTTCGTGTTCTTTTTCCGTCTAATCGTTTATTCGTCCTCACTATATCTGCAATTTCTCCCTCACACACTCCATTGATTTAGCGTTCTGGAAACTAACCGCCATTTAGACGGACACGCCCACTCCTCCCCGTACTTACCTGTTTTTAGTTCTTGTCTACCACTCCTGCCATGCTCATGTCACTGTCAGACGCTTATTATTCGCCATCCCTATATCTAAATTGCTCCCTCACACTCGCAGTATGGAAACTAACCACCATTTATATGGTCACGCTCACTCCTCCCTATACTTACATGTTGTTTCTGGCCCTTGTCTACCAGTCCAGCCATGTTCATGTCACTATCAGAGCCGCTCAGCTCCCCATCCTCCAAATCGTCATCCTCCATCATATCTCTAGCAGCCTCTAACGCCATGATACCCAACAGGAACCGGAAATAAATCAATAAGCAGCAGCTACCGCTAAGAAACACAGGGTCTCTTCCTGGATGCGCAAGTCAACCTCCCTTTGTCACGTGATCTATCTTATGACAGTAGGTACTGTAGTGGTCCTACCTACAGGTGTATGGTGCATTGTAGATTATTTGTAGGGTATTATATTATTCTTTTATAACGCACGCCTCAATTTACAGTATTTTAGCACTGTTATATGGAAAAGTAGAAGTGA